>NC_056733.1:360611509-360676509 GCF_019279795.1 Protopterus annectens | reverse complement strand
TAGGATTTAAGCAAGTAGTCAAAGGGTTAAGTAGGTGGGGAAGCTAAGTGGGGAAGAAGGGGCTAAATTAAGGAGGAAGTGAAAAAGAAGTGAGGTTAGAAGGGAGGAGTTGAGCGACTGATATTGCTGAGAAAGAGCTAAGATATGTCTTCTTGATGTGGGAATGTGATCATGACAATGTTCCACTCCCAAGCAACCAGGTGTGAGGCCTGTCTAGCAGGTAACCATTTTAGAAGGTGAGAGGTTTTACTTATTCAAGGAGGGATGTTAAGAATTTTCAGAATATAATTTTTTATTCTATACAATTTTAACAGTGTAGAGGTTTGTACATGCTGATAGGGGGGTTGAATTTTATACAAACTCAGGCCTTGGCTCAGGGCAGATGCCACGAGGGTAGGAAAGAGTGATTAGGGTTGCAGCTTTTGTACTTTTAGTGTGTAGCCCGGTGAGTGTTGGCTTAATTTGAGGCAGGATATTATTATAGCAGGGTTGGGGCAGGCAGGCTGCAAGGTTGCTCACTCCCTGTTGGCAGTCTTGGTTGTGCTATTGTGTGGTGATTTGGCTAAAGGCCAGTTCAGTGCAATTTGCAGCTGCACACAGCAGCCCTGATGTGGCTTGTGTTTTGGCTAAAGGCCAATTCAGTACAATTTGCAGCTGCACGCAGCAGCCCTGATGTGGCTTAACTTCTGTGCCTGCCGTCAGCAAGTAGCACATTGTGGTAGTTAAATAAAATAAAATAAAAAAAAAAGAAAATGAATATGTATTGTAGCACTGGCAGTCGCTGTGGTGTCTGTGTGTGTGTGTGTGTGTGTGTGTGTGTGTGTGTGTGTGTGTGTGTGTGTGTGTGTGTGTGTGTTGGAGGGATTTGAATGGGCAGTATGCATTGGAGTGCTTCAAGTATTCATTGTACAGGCCATGCAACTCCCCAGAGTTTCACTGACTGTCTAGATTTTGCTTCGTATTATTGGTCTGTTCCTTGGAAAGAGTGGTGGTTACCTGGGAATTGCTGTGATTGCAAGCACTAGGTGATGCAATATAGATGATTCCTAGCTTCATATGCTTCAGATAGGGCATGTTGACATGAATTCTTGTTGTTTTGTCTTAGTGTGTGTGTAATATGTAAACTCAGCATGGGGTGCTATATTGCATTTTACCTTTGGCTTTGTATCCTTCAGATGAGACCGTCTAACATGGATCCTGTTGTTCTAGCAGTTAGTTCAGTAGGAGAGTAAAGATTAAAATCTCTCGCTAATTAAGAGGTCCTGGCTTATTGTTCAGAACATTGTCATTTCCTTTGGCTTTGGTAACATTTAAAAAAAAGCAAAGGAAAGGAAGGAATGAGCTGGTGCTTCAGAGTAGTTTCATCAGTTGTTCCTCACGGTTTGGCAGGGAGAAAGGGTTTAGGACAAAATGGGGTAGCAGAGGAAGCTATTAGTGACACAGGACATGTAGTGGACAGTTTTGCCAGTGACCTATACAGACCATAGGGTGATGGTCTAGAAAGCCAAAGTGTATAGGTTTGCATCTCCTTAAAGCCATCAGTAAGTTGTGTTTTGAATGCAGTAAAATCAAAGTTAGAGTACTATTAAGAGTTACTCTTTAAAGAGGGTGTTGTATTGCGCTGTTTAGTTAAGGGCACAACTTGGTCAGTTAACAGCATTCAAAATGAATAAATAAAATTAGTGATAATAATAGTAAAAATCGAGCCTTAAAAGAAGCCATAGGAGCTGATTGGAAGCCATATTGGTGATAGGAGATGGAGTCCACAAAATTTTTAAAATAAGTAGCTACATATACATACTTGAGGTAGAGGCATTATGGTGGTGGCTGACTGGGAGGATCGAGGCAGTGTGAGGGTGTTTAGCTGTATGGTTGGCAGTGGGGCATTAGGGTTCTTGGCATACCTCTCAACCTCTTAGTGCTAGAAATCTGGATAAAGCCTAAAATAATGGGGGAACAAAAGCCTAAAACATAGGGAGAGATTTTAAATATTGCTCTTATAAAATGATAAAGTTGTTAGAATAAAACATTTCTGTTAACATGCATTTCTTGAAGGATATGTAGTCTGAAATTCAAATGTATGTCATTATTTAGAGGCTTCAATCCATAGTGATTTGCTTGCAAACCACAAATTTTATGAGGAGAAGACCAACAATATGAGGCAAAAATCTGTACAGTTCAGAGCTATGGTTCCTGGTTAGGGGGTGTTCCTTAAGATTTATGTAGCATAACACCTATGGACTTAGGGAATTGAGACATAGTGTAGAGAAATAATATAGTATATAGGGTGTTCTCAAAGGGGATAAGGTTGCAGCTTCTGAGGTAGATGGGGTAGAGCAGATGCATCTGGAATATATATAAAAAAAAGCAAAGGTAAAGGAGGGAGTATAAGGTAGTGAGGGTGTTATATTGATGTGTGGTGTAGTAATCTATTGTGTCTTGAATTTTACAGATGGAAATGATTTCATTGAATGAATGATGGGCTGACATAGAAGTTCAAGAGGAAGAATTGTTTCGGGAGATGGAGAGACTAGTGGGTTGCAGCCCCCACCAATGCAACTGGGTGTCAGATGAGAAGTCTCAAGAAGTGGATGGAGGTTAACAACAGCCAACCTGAGCTGGAAGAAATGGTGCAGACAGACGGAGAGAGTGTCAGTTGCAGCAAGCAGTGGAGCAATATCATTGGAGCCTCAACTGATCACAGGCAATGTATGGATTGGACAACCTTAGTTATTGGAAAATGTTACAGGGGTAGACAGTGGTACTAAGTTGCATGGAGGTGTGGGATTGTAGCAGATTGTAGGGTCTAGTGTGGTTTGAAGAACAGGTTCAAGATGTGAGGAGTTAGGTGGGAGTATTAGAGTCTGAGGGGGTTGTACCCACAGTAGAGCCAGTGAGTAATGAGAGTAAGTGTCAGGAGATCCCATTGTTGAGAGAAAGTGAAGGTGGGGTAGGTTCCTGGCCAGGTGAATGTCTGGCTCCTCAATCCTTTTTGGTGGGTGGGTCTCAGGTTTTTATTATTACCTTGATGGTTAAAGAAGTGATTTGGAGAGAAACTATGTGGATGTGCTTGATGTGATTGATGCTGATGGGGTGCAGAGGTAAGTTGAGGCAGATACTCCAGGGATGAAGGACCTGTTGTCAGTGCTAGTGTCTTTGGGTAGGTAGAGGCAAGGGAAGTTTAGGGCCCAGACTTGCGATAATTGGACTCTGGATTTTTTGTATTACATGGCCGTCGTATTAGAAAAGGATCCTTTACAGGATCTGCTGCTGTTGGTTTATTTCCTTAATATTCAGGAAGCTCAGCAGTTGCATGCATGTAATGCATGGTTGCGTTATGATCAGCATTTCCCAAAGAGGAAAGCTGTTGATAAGTCATTACACTGGGAGGTCAGACATGCAGATATTTGGGTGGCAGCCATGTTAGATAGTTCAGGTAGTCAAGCGAGATACGGAAAGGAGACAGGTGATAGGACAGGGGTGTGTTGTTCCTTTAATTGGGGTAGAAGGGCTTAGTTAGCTTGCTATTTTGCACACTTCTGTCCCACCTGTGGTGGGATGAATGCTGCTCAAAGATGTTGGCATAAGGAGAGAGGGGCAAGTCAGTCGGCAGTAACATCCCATGATATAGATGGCCAAGTAGGGCTGAGTCACCCCAATTTGTAAAGGGACAGTTTTCAAGGACAAAGGGGTACAGTTCCTTTTAAAGGAATAGCAAGGAAGTCATTGTTCTCTCTCCCTCCTTAATGTATCAGTGTTATCGCTATTGCTGAAGGGTTTTCAAAACCTGGAGTTGGCAGGGAAGGTCATACATGGATTTAGGAAAGGTTTTTCGATTAAATAAATGGTTGGGGGAGTGATAAAGTTTGTAAAAAACTGTGATCCACTTAAGGAAAAGAAAATATTATTCAGGCATTCTTAGATGAAGAAGTTGTGATAGGAAAGGTTTTGAAGAACTGCCTTTTACAATTTATCAAGTGTCCCCATTGGGTCTGGCACCCAAAAAGAAACCAAGTGAATTTTGATTGATTCACCACTTATCATTCTCAGAAGGGAATCTGTTAATGCTCACATTGCTAAGGAAGCTGTACAGGTACAGTATGCATCACCGGATGATGCAACTAGGCTTATTACTGGATTCAAGGCCCCCTGGCTAGTGGCGCTTGATGTGGAAGCAGCTTTTCATCTTTTGCTAATTAGGCCAGATGACTGGCCATTGTTGGTAATGTATGTTAATGGTAAGTTTTATTTTGATAAGGAGATGTTTGTGTGTCACATTGTTCTGTGCTCTACATTTTCCTAACAGTTGAGTTAGGAAAGAACTCTGCTTCACAAGGATGTGGAGCTTGTTTCAGAGGAGTAAAGAATAGGGCATTGGATGCACTCTACCAGCTTTTGGAAAGTAACTCAGTAACTGGCACAAGGAAACTAATTCAGGCTACAAGACAAAGGCAGAAAGATAAAGAAGATAGTCAGACACCCTTCATAAGGGATACCAGCAATAACATGCTCACCAATCGATAGGACATCAAGGGCAGATGAATGAAGTACTCACAGTAGCTTCTGAATGATGAAGTTCCCACAGAAGCTGTACTGCCCTGGACACAGCCAACAACTAAAGAAGACAAGTCCCCCCTAGAAGAAGTAAGAACAGCACTAATGAAAATGAAATCAGAGAAAGCAGCAGACTCAGATGAGGTCACAGTAGATATGATAGACATGCTGGGTAAGACAGGGGAGAAATGGTTCCTGAGGGTACTCATAGCAGTGTGGAGAGAAAGGCATATCCCAGATGACTGGAGAATAAGAATACTCATGCTAGTGCACAAGAACAAAGGGGACATCCACAACTGTGGGCAGTACAGAGGCATCAAACTCCTGTCACACTGCATGAAAGTTTTGAAGAGGGTGATTGATAAACAGATATGCAAAGTAGTAGAAAGAAAGATGGGAGATGAGTAGTTCAGATTCAGATTAGGATGCAGCACAGCTAACCTGATGTTTGCAGTGACAGATATTTGAGGAGATGCTAGAGATGAGGAAAAAAGTCAAACTGGAGAAAGCACATAACAAGGCCCCAAGAAAGTTGATTTGGGCAGTACTGGAGAGTTCCAAAGTCCCAGAAATATTGGTAGAATTAGTGCAAGCTATTTACAAGGATCCAACGACTCAAGTATAAGCAGTCTCACAGAGGGGTTCCCAGTGGGAGTGGGTGTGCTCCAGGGTTCACCTCTGAGGCCACTGCTGTTCATACTGGTGATGGACTACATTAGCAAACAGGTCAAAGGGGTCAGATCAAGAAAGTTCATGTATGCACACAATGTGGCATTGCAGGCACACTCTGAGCAAAAACTTCACAAAGGATAAAGGAATGGAATGCAAAACCGAAGACACGTGGGATGAAACTAAGTACAGACAGGACAATGGTAATGACAGCAAATTGTGGAAATCAGAAGAAGCTGAGAACTGAGAGAGAAAGGAAGATGGTGGAATGGGTTAATAGCTTCAAGTATATGGGAGGGGTAGTTGAGGAGAAGGGAAGTCTGAATGACGAGTCAAACCTAGAATCAGTGGGGCTACAACCAACTGGCATAGGGTATCAGTAATAGTATATGACAGAAGAATGCCAAAGAAGCTGGAAAATAAGTTGTACAAATTAGTGGAGCAACCAGTTCTACTGTATGCTATGGAAACCTGAGCAGTAAAGGCAAAGCAGCTGAGAAAGCTAGAGGTGATGGAAATTAAGTGCCTGAGAAAGGTGGTAGGATGCACACTGTGGGACAGAGAAAGAAATGAGGGCACAAGAGCAGAAGCCAAAGTAGTTCCAATTACAGAAAAAATCAAGGAGAACAGATTATGGTGGTGAAGAAGATTTGGGCAGACAGGAAGAGGTAAGAGGAAATAAGGATGTCCAGAAAAGAGGTGGATAGATTGTATGAGTGAAGACCTGCAACAGTCGGGCATGAGTGTCAAAGAATGCAGGAGTATAAAATTGAATTGAGAGAGATGGCAATAGTTAAAACAACACTATGACCCCATGTAGAAAATGAAAAAAGAGGGTTGATGATGATGGTGATAATGATGTTGGTGATGATGGTAGTGTGTGGGATACATACCTGTCACTTCAGCGGGTCCTATTCATATTGCAGGCAAGGTTTAAGTCTTTAGAACAGGCAATTCTGGTGCTGTTTGTTTTGCAGCTATGCAGGAGACCCATCAGGTTGGTATCTGACAATGCCTTGTATGCCAGACATAGATCTCCTCTCAATGGCCTTTAGGAGACAGAATACAGGGATAGGGCTTTGAGGTGGTATGTATAGGACATGTTACTTATGCCCTATTTTCTTTTAGTGAAGAACCTCTGTGGATGTTCCAGTTGTTGAATGTGCCTGGTTATGTACATACAAAGTGGGCATTGTATTTAATGATAGGTTTGATGAATACTGAGTACAGTGGAACAATGACGTCCTTGGACTTAGATGCCATACCTTTGTTTGTCAGTTGCACAACATAGAATGATTTCTTCACCACTGTAGACACATGATGGTGAAAGACTAGATTGCTGTCTATGTGTGTTCCTAAGTCCCTGACTACTGGGTCAGCCTTTAGGGTTAGATGACTTCCCAAAGGATACTCCTATTCTTTTCTTGGCATTTAGTTTTAGTCCATGGCTCTGACACCAGTTATTTGTCTGTGTCAGCCCTTCCAGGAGAGCAATCATCTGCAAATTTATTCAGCCAGATGCCCTTGACATTGGCCTTGACTTTAGAATAAAAGTGTGCTACCAGGACAGATCTCTGAGGGGATCTGCTTGTGACAGGCATCTTTGTAGTGGTGGACTCCCCAATTCTAACTTCCTGGGTCTTGTCTATGATCCAGCTGACTATCCACTGTCTGAACCTGTAGAAGTGACTGCTGGGATATGATCAAGGAGTGTCAGTAAGTTCTTTGCCATAATTACTTTGAAATGCAAGAGGTATACAATAACTATGGTTTACTATTATAACTCCGAAGTGCATTCTGTCGAAAGCCAGTATCTTTGATTCCTAAGCGCGAAAGTGACAATGTCGAATTCTGACATTGCCAAAAGTACATCTCGAATTCGACCTCCAAACGGGCTTTAACATGGGCCGAGATAGGGGTGAGATTTGTAATTCGAGAATGTCGGGTTTGACATTGTCACCATTCGACCCTTGCCGTTCGCTGTAGTGGTGTCGACAACATAAGCGTCGGAATTATGATAGTAAACCAATAAATATACATAGCAGTATATATCTTCTCTATTCTGTATCCTCAATAAACTGTGCATGCTTACTTTAGAGAATATGTTGCAAAGTTGCATCTTACTTTTTGTGCTTAAAGAATATTGTTTGTTTATCATTTATACTCTCAAGCAGAGAGTCAAATTGATCCACTAAGATTTGTATTGATAAACAACAATACCTGTATATTATTCTACATTTCATCTTCTACTTTTGGCAAATAAACCTTCACTACTGCCTATTTTAACTATATCCTCATAATGTATCCTGTCTTACCCCTTTCAAACCCCTCTATTTCTCACATTTTGAAATGTAAGAGAAGACACCAGGGAAACCTAAGTCTTCCTTCATAGAAAATACATCATTCCTCTCTATCTTCCAGCAGCTTAAAGACTATGCCACCACTTAATACCCTACTGTCCTGCTTCCTTCTTGAT
Organism: Protopterus annectens; assembly: GCF_019279795.1. NCBI lineage: Eukaryota > Metazoa > Chordata > Ceratodontiformes > Protopteridae > Protopterus > Protopterus annectens. The sequence goes on along the minus strand of NC_056733.1, from coordinate 360,668,810 downwards.
TCTTACTTCCCCACTACCTGCCATCAATAAAATACAGCTTCCTTTACTTAATCATGGTACTCCTCAGCTTATCCTCTCTCCTTCTCCTCCTACTGAGCCATCTCTCATCCTACCATGACTCAATAACAGCACTGAACATTTCTCCAAATCTGTCCCAACCACCTATCCATACTTTCTCCCTAAACTCTCCACACCTTGTACCAAACCTAGTTAATGATGCCTCTCACCTACGCTCTCCAAAAAAATATAATAAAAAAAATTATATTAAAATCCTCCTAGGAGGAGGCATTCACCCTAATCCTGCCCCCATCTATCACAACCACATACAGCTCTAGCCACCTAATGATCAACCCCAACTTCATTAATCTAACTTTTGCTGTAATAAATATTAGAAACATTAGAAATAAAGCCTGATATTCTCACTATTAATTAACTTGATGTAAACCCAGCAAAACCAACTTGGAATTACACTTCTAGCTATAATATCATCCAAATGACCAATAACCACAAACAGTGCCAATATAAACTGACAACCTCAAAAAAATCACCACAGGATATTAGTCCATTGAATAGGAAAATATTTAATCAAACAGCAGCTAACTGCTTTTGCCCTTTGCATACACAAAGACGTCTTCAGATAAATCAGTACAAAACAACTCTGGTGTATATAACATTAATTTATCGCATGACTGACATAGTTAATTCAGTTAGTACCCATCAAAAACACATAACATAAGTTAAAACATGAAAAGAATGTAGTAAACAAATAATGAAGTAGAAAACTAAAATATTCAAATGAGCAAAACAAAAATTAAAAAATGAATAATAAATGGCGAATATAAACCTCAAATTGTCTTTCAATACATAGTCAAATAAAAAAATTAAATAAATATACTACAACTTGGCAGACCTCAATTTAAGAACACTGTTGATAGAAACAGTCATTTGAACTGTAAGGGGGGGATGCATAAAGTTTTAATTGCCAGTAAAGTTCCCTGAATTCAATGGTGGTCTCCCAAGGACCACCCCTTAGATTTTGTAGAACCTTTTCTAAAACAGCAAACAAAACTCATTCAAAATGAACACAATTTTGTGCATGCTTGAAAGGGGCACTTTTGTCACAAAACCTCCCAATATCATAACATGCTATATAAAAAGATGGACAAGTATCCCATATAGCAAGGTAAAGAACACCATGGGTTGAGCAATTGCAACCAAGTGGAAGATTTATGAAAATGAAACATCCCCTCAAACATATAGAGTCACCATCAAAAATATAATTGCACTTATTACAGTTACCATACTTGGTGGTAGCTGAAAATGTGCTAAAACTTATTGTTTTACTGGAAAAGCCCAGTTTTTCAAAACTATTCTTCAGATTACAGCCCCTCTTAAAAACAAACCTAGGGTCACTCCCCAAAATATGGTCAATTTGTTGTCAAATTTGAAAATGCACCAGTTGGACTTTATAATGTACTTAAAAGGCCTAATGTCAGGCTAGTACTTTAACACAAAAGCTCTGCTATAATCATCATGGTTCTTGACCTGAGTATTGCTTAATCTATTAATTCCTCTTTCCCAAAAGTGTACAATATTTAGTGTGTCTTCCTGTGTTGACTTCTTGCCAGATGTTGTGAACAAAGTCATAAGGGTAACCTCTGGCAAGAAACATGTTGGTCAGTTTTGCACATTCTTCCACAAACTTGACCAGACCTTTTTTCTGTGATAAGGGGTGACAGCTGTCAAGGTATAAATATGAACTGGAAAAGGTACTTTTCCTATAAATGTTGGAAATAAAACCATCTGCCCCTTTGGAAATGGTCACATCAAGATAACTAATATAATCCCTAGCAAAATGATTTATAAACTTTAAGAAGGAAGTAAAGCTATTAATAAAAGAAAAAAATGCTATTAGTTTCTCGCCAGAATCCTTCCAAAATACACATATTATCTGAATACCTGACAGCAAGATTCCAGCAATTGACAAAAGGTGACTTAATAATAAATTGCCTTTCCTAAATGAGCATAACCAAATTTGCACACACAGAGGCAAACAGCCTCCATAGCAACTCTTTTAATTTGTTTGAAGTGTTCACCTATGAAGTAAATATAATTGTCGGTTACAATAATTTCCATAAGGTCCATTAAAATGGAAATGTCTTGGGTCAACAAATAATCACATTTCAAAATAGCATCAAGAAAATAATTGAGACTAGCTTGATGTGGGATTGATGTGAACAAATCAACTATATCAATAGATGAAAACATTAAATTAAAGCTAAACAAATCATTAGTGACAGATTCCAAAACGTCCCATGAATCTCATAAAATGTGACAAACATTATTAGTCACAGTTTTTAATTTTTTTGCCAACAAAAGAAGCCACTGAATATGTCTTAGAAAGTTGTGCCAAAACAATCGGTCTCATGGATGGCTCACATATATTTTCATGGACTTTTGGAATACCAAAAATAGTTGGAATAGCCAGATTCTTAATGAAGAGATAATCAAACTCAGTCATAGAGAGCAGACCATGTGACAAAAGGTCTTCCAGCAGTAAATCAGTATTTCTGTTAGCTAAGAGTTATCTCATTTTTAGTGATGTGAATATAGGTTTCAGTATCATATAAACAATCAAACATTGTCCTGGTGGAATCAAAAGAATTCATTAATACAATGTCAGCCTCCTGTCAGGTTTCAAAATATGTAATGTTTTATCAGATTTCAATTCATGCCATAATGATCTTTCTTCTCTATGTAGATTGTGGACAACATTATGATTTTTATCCTGGTAAAATTTATAAATCTCCCCCTCACATTTATTTTTGAGCAGTGTAACCAGTGGATGTCTTGGGTGTGTGTGGGGGGGGGGGGGGGGGTTAAACAAGCTTTTTTCTTAAAATCATTAGTTTTGTAATAATTCTTACCATCAAAGTGAACAGACAGATTAAGTTACCTGATAAAAAAGTTTAAACTCAATTAAAGAGTCAGAAATATCAAAACTAGGGGTAGGAATGAATGTTAAACCTCTTTGAAATAAATTAAAATTAAGTTTCTGAACAGAGCGACCACTATAGTTGAAAATGTTAAAAGCATCACATGTAAAAACAACACCATCATTCACTTCAATGATCTCTTGTTGGCCCCCTTGCCTCAGCCCTTCATTGAATAACCCCCCCCCCCCGTGAGACTGAACCCTCTTGTTCTTCACTCGCCTGTGGAGTTATGGCTGACCAACAGTACACATTGTCTCAGACCTACAAGGGGGTAGAAATATACATTCGTCATCCAATGGTAAAATACCATTACCAGTCAAAACAACTTTGTCAAAAACAAAGAAGAAGAAGAGTCAGGGACAAAAGAAAGATTTCTATCTCTTCTAGTGCCAACCACATTAAGTCTTTAAAATGATTTTGGATATGCAGTACTGGAAACTTAATCTTTCTTGCCCCTGACTAATATCTTTTGATTTTTAATCCTAAAGAAAAATAATCTCTCTAAACTGGCTAATACTTACAATAGTATTGCTAGGTTTGTTACTGGGAACCAATTTAGAACTCACCACTGTCTGAACCTACAGCAACTTCACTGGCTTGAACTAAAAAACATGTTGATATTCTCCCAACTCACCTTTGTCCATAGGATATTTTACCAACCTAATAACACACCTATACTTTCTAATCTATTTACCCCTTAAACTAACCTAAATTCATTACGCTCTTCAAAACAACTTCTAGTAACCTTAACTAAGTCTAATACATTGCTGGTGACTCCCTATTCTCCAATACCATCGGCAAATATTGGAATCTTCTACCTACTGCTCTAACTTCCATTCCTTCCCCTGTTCTCTTTAAACAAAAGCTGAAAAACACCTTAAAATACATTGGTTATGCCCATGCTTCAATCCTGACTAAAAATTGTGACTTCCACAATTTTTTTTTTTCTCTCTCTCTTTAACACCTTCTTTCTATTCGCTCTCTACTACCTACACTTTGAGAAGTTTCCCTAACAATCTACTTCTTTTACAAGTAGCATCTATTACAATCCATTAAAGAATTTTGAATGTAAAAGAAATTTCCTGAATGTGCTCTACTCTTGCCACAAATATTTTACTGTTACAGAACCTTTCTATTTTGTATTTCTATAACTACAACTTAATTGTTTTCTCTACAGGGCATGTATGTAGAATTCTGTAATGTAGTCTTTAATCATGTTTAACCTGCTACTTATTTTTTCTTTTTATGTATAACGTAACTGTGTTTTGTCTCTATGTGGAGCTTTTCTCCCCGGGCCTCTGCTGAAAATGGAAATATATCCAGTCAGACCAGCCCGGTAAACAAATGTAAAATAAATAAATAAAAATAAATATTTTACAGTGTTTGTTAAACCCTATTAAAAATGTAATTATAAGCTTCTGAAAAAGACTCAAACAATAAATCAGACTTAATTAATGTATTTAAATTACAAATTCCATCATTCAAAATATCTAACTGCCTAGTATTGTCTTTAATCATGTAATTCATCAGTTCAATGCCATGTTGGTCAGACATCTCAACAAGATTACTATACAAAACAGAATTAGCAGATGCTCTGTTAGGAAATTTCCACAAGCATAATCCCTTAGGCACATACTTATTCCTTATACAGGTCAGTAAATATAAATTGTCATATTGCAAGCAACGAGACTTATTACGTTTTTTTCTCAAGCAGACATTTTATCTTTAACAGAATGAGTTTTTCTAGGTAAACATGGATCAACAATGACAAGTCCCTTAAGGAACCATTCATGGATGTTAGAAGGTAAGCTCCTAATCACAGCTAGAGACCTGGCATTGTTCCCTGGACATGTACAGTCTTTTCGCCAAGGGCAGTCATCAAGAACTGATCTGCTTTTGTGATTATTACTCACATTTGTTGGAAATGGAATGCCATCCAAGATGGAAACCTATTCAAACATAAGAGAAGGGTTATAAGAACATGAAGCCATTCCATTGGTCATGTTTACTGTGTAAATCACCCAAAATGACTGTGTTGTATGATCGAATGACTTAGCCATCCTGCGGAAAGGCTTGTCTCAAAAAAATAACTGATGCCAAAATCATGGATGAAAAATAAATGTCAGAAATACATTATTAAATCCTTTGAGAAGTCATACTTCCCAGGGAACTACCACATTGACAATACACCCCCTAAAAGTTGACCAATTTGTTCAGGATTTGGAACTTATGTGGACAGTGACCTAAGTTTTGACTAATGTGTCATTATTGTAAGAACTGCCTTCTATATATTGCATAGCTTATAAACAAAGGGATTGTATGTATATCTAGTGATGTTATTGTCCCTCTTTACTCAGCCCTCATTAGGCCAATCTCTGAATATAATGCCCCCTTTGGTATGTATCTGTCCAGACACATGCAACAACTGGAATGCCCACAGAGATAACTTACTAAAAGGATCAAAGGCCTAAACAACATGTCCTTCATGGTTCAACTCTAAGCTCTGTCACTATACTCAATATCGAACAGACTGCTAAGAGGTGACCTGTGTCTGGCATGTAAGGCATCCTCCAACCTATTACTGATGGATTTACTGCATAGCAGCAAGTCAGATTGCATCAGAAATGTTTGCTTTATGGAAATAAACCTCTTCTGCAACATCAGCACAATGGTTTGGAGGGACAGGTATTTCTTACAGATGATAGCACTGCTCTGAAACAGAATCCCTGTCCATGTAAAATAAAGTTCATCCCCAGCCATATTCATGTGCAAATTAGATCTATGGTTGGGAAACAGATAATTTACCCCAGAACTGCTCTCTGCACTACAAATGGAAAGAGACAACTCCTAAAGCTTTATCCCACAAATGGGTCCCCTCAAATTAACTATGGTGTGATCCCAGTTATTAGGGATAATATATAATTATCAACCATGGGATGAGTAAGAACAATCTATAAACAAATGGGGTAGGTTGTTTTGAGTTCAGAAAGGGAAACTGACTAGGCTTAAAATGTTCTGCAAAGACAGCTAACCTAGTACGTATCTATGAACTTATAAAGAGGAAAGACGGGGGCATTGTTTTAATATTTCACAACTACCACATTTGCCCCAAACCAATACCAAAATTAAATTCCTCAGAGCTTCTTATTACTTTCTTGAAAATAAACAAATATATATTACTATCCTTTGCATCCCTCCTGGTGACAATATAGCTATATTGGAAGATATCTAACATTGGATATCCATAACAATTACATAACAAAAACATTGTCTACCCCACTCAAGCTTAAAATGCCTTTGTGGTATACTTCCAGGTCACATCCATACCTCCTTATGGCTTACAGACCTTTTATGGGTTTGGCTTCTTTAACTAAGTGGCCTACCAGCTAATAACAGGCAGTATTAGAAAGGGGAAGGGGTTATTAACACAATGCCACTAAGACTGTTAATCTATGATGCCCTGCCATGGAGAAATTAATCTTTGTCACTTATTCATATTTTTATATTTATGTTCATATTTTATAAATGAGAGACCTACATTTTATTGAGTGTCTGGTGTGAAACATTAATGTGGTAGACATGACAATTCACTGAAAATGCTGTTTTATATCACATTATACTAGAAATATTGCTACTTGTTTGTTAGCAATTATGAAAATAAGCAACATTTCAATATGCACTTAATACGTCAAAAAACAAGAGACTTAAAACTGTTGAATGACATTACGTAAAAAATAGATGTTGAAGAAAACTCTCTTTAATATTTGCACTGCAAGTTGCACATTTTGAGAGGTATTCAGTCTTAGTTTCTGTATTGCTAGTTAAACAATTAAGGATATGTTTTCACTTTTCTGTAAATATCTCAACAAATATGCACTTATAGAGGAATTTCTTATTGCTATGTAGAAGCTTATGCCTGGTTAACAAAAATGTTCTAGCAATATATGTCTAGGCTGAATAGTTTTCAAGATATGAAAAATTGTGAAAGTTCATAAAAAGTATAATTTGGGGTTTGTGTGCATTTTATGTTACAGTATTTATGGAAAATACTATGAATGCACCGACTGTTTGAACTGTAAAGAATACATCTTGCTAATAACATTGCTATTTGTACAGTTTTGGTAGTATTGTTCTCAAAATATTTATACTTGCTTATCTTATGCTTCTTAAGTTAATTTTTCAGAAAATGTTCTGGAATGCACAATATGTGTAGATTGCTAAAGGTGTGACATTCCACACCACATAGGTTATCAATGAGCTAAGTGATGTCAATATTAATTGGATGAACATAACCTCTATAACTTCCCTACATCAAACATGAACTTATTATATGGTTTCACACAACTAGTTAATAGCCCCACAGATTATAGCAAGATATAAAATTCCTTATTAGAATGGATCCTAGTTTCAGACCCTAGCAAATTCACCACCACATGTGCAATTGCAGACTCTCTGATTGATCATCTACCAATCTGTATAACCAGGCATCATAAAATCCACATAAACACCATGTTTATAAAACAACACACAATCTGTCCAAGTTTAACCCAGAAATATTCATTACTGCTTTATCATTTATTAAGTGAAACATCCTAAAACTCCTCCTGTTAAATGACACTGTAAATTAATGCAATGCAACTTTCCTATATAGCCTTTCACCTCCTAGAAAGAAGAGACTAAAAACAAATAATGCCATTTTGCTGTCTAGAAAGAGTAGAATGCTAATCCAGGACAGAGGAAAAGGTATGGAAAGCATGGCAAAAATGTAAAACATCACAATATCTCAAAAAACTTCAAAATGCTCAGCAATCATTCTAAAAGGCAAATAAATGAAGACAAAAACACTATACTATGTTAACATTCAAAACATTAGTAAATGCAGCCCCCAAAAATTCTGTTCAGCCATTAAATAAATATTTTATTTCGGCTAAAAATTCAACTCCAACCCCCCCCCAATAACTCAACACGTTAAATTGCAATAAAACTCAGCACTTGTTTTATGGATAGTATAGCATCCCTAATAAAGGATTCCCCAACATCCAATCCCAATCTATCCCAATAGCCACATAACATCACATCTGCTTTCATAGGTTCATAGGTTCATAGGTTCATACTAGGCTATCTGTTTTGCTGTGCCTCTGTCGAGCAGTGACACTGAGGTAATCCCTCCATCCATTGGTCAAGATTTCTGACAGATTTTTGAGAAGAAGGATATCTGTGTCATGCAGGTGCTGGTAGAAGGTATTTGTAAGTGATTCAGCGGCTTGAGTACTTTCACCTTCAAACCTGTCTACACATCCTAAATAATATGTCTCTTAAAAAAATCACACTTTATCCCTCTCCGCAAAGAAGGAAATTCAATAGCCATTACTAAGTTTAGACCCACAGCAATCTTATCCCTATCTCCAAGATACTTAAAAAATATATTCAAAAACAATTGCAAAACTATTTCTTGCAGGAAGAACTCCTGTCCCTCAGACAACATGGCTCTGTCCTTCCTATAGTACTAATACTGCACTTTTAATCTTTATAGATACTGTCAATAATGCTAGAGATAACAGCAAACTAGTGTCCTCCTTATTTCTAAACTTGTCTCAAGAATTCAACACAGTTTGTCACAGAAAACGTCTACTTCAAATGTCCTCACTAGGTCTACATCAGCCCATGCTTCTTTAGTTCAAAAGCTACATATCCAATAGGTATCGTTCAGTAAAATGGCACTTCACCTCTCTCCTTACCTACTGGTCACCACTGGTATACCACAAGGCTCTATCCTTGGTCCAGTCCTCTTTAACATTCCCACTAAGACCCTCAATACATCCACACAGCAGGTCTCCCTAATACAATATGAAGATGACTCAGCACTGCCACACGCACATCTGACAACTTGGCACATATACAAAAAAATACTCAGGAAGCTTTAACAGCCAGTGAAACATAGCTTTGCAACTCACAATTCATGTTCAAACCTCTCAAAAAACAAACTACTTCTTTTTCCCCAAATCTCTGTCTCATGTAAAAAAAAAAAACTAAATGGAAAATTCTATCTCTTAATATAATACAATGATTAAATTCACTTCTCATAGCAAATTATTAAGGATGATAGTGGATGATAATGTTAAATTTGATCTGCATATACAAAATTGCATATAAAATCACCAAAAACTAGGGATGCTTTACAAAGTTAAAAACTTTCTCACCAATGTAACTAAACCTACATTTGCCACTAGTTACCTTCTCTCTCACTACTTTATGGTGCTCCCATCCTTACTAACCTCCAGACATCAGGAAAAAATCAAAACTTGAACAATGCTATAATAGAGTGGCATAATTTGCATCAAATGTGCCTTTCAGAACCCACCACTGTATAGCACTAAAACGTCCCTATCAATTAACATATACACAGCTTCTTACCAGCTATAAAATTATGCTGCATCCATTTGTCCAGCACTAAATATCATTCTACACAACTATGTTCCCAATTGGTCATGATGATCCAATGATCAAAAACTCTTCTCTGTCTACAAACCTATCAAATTTGCTGGGTAGGGTCTGTACTCATACCACGTTGCTAATGCATAGAACTCCTTACCTGAATCCATCAAGTCAATACCCTCACTACAGTCCTTTAAAAGCATTTTGATTGACTTTCTAGCCAAACTCTGTTTCTGTTCTTGCTCAACACCAAGATAAACTATATCCCTAAATATGAACAAGTACCTATTCATATCCTACACCTCCTTACTCTCCGTTCTTCTCTCACAGCCTTATTTTAATCAGTTTCTCTTCCCTGACTATTTTTTCTAAATATGCCATAACCCTCAGGGGAATTCAGTAAAGCCTACACAGTTGCTTTCCACTGTGTGCATGCCATGACATGACAAGGACATGGGCACAAAAACATTTAGATTCAGTAAGCGCCATATGGTGATATGCACTCCCATGCAAACAAGGTAAATACCACGCAATGCTAATTAGCTAAATTACATACTGATTAACCTATCTAACATGGTAGAGCTATTCAACAAGCTATAAAGCAACTATGTACAATCCGTGCTGGTGTTCCCAGTGAATTCAAAAACTTTTCGAATGCAGCCATGGAAAGGAGTCTACACAGATAGAGAAAACTGTAAAATGTGTGACAGTTGTACAGATCTGACCCTAATATGTGACAGCAGGCTGGATACAACAAAAGGAGAGTACCAAAAGCAACATAAATCTTTTTTTCTTTGTGCCAGAACAGAAATGCAGCTTTGCTCCCCCACTCCCAAATGAACAGTACACATTACAGACCATACCTATCAACATCTTACGGCAAGAAATCTGGGCAAAGCCATAAATAATGGGTACGGGAGGCCCAGGAATAGGGACAATTTTTAAATATTGCTCTTGCAAACTTAGAAGGTTGATAAAATAACAGGTTTTATGTTAGCATGAATTTTCCAAAGGGTATGAAAGCTGAAACTCAAATATCTGTCATTATTTTCTGACTTTACTCTAGAATGACTATGTAATGGTTTGCTAGAAAATCACATATCCATCTAAAAAGCAGTACTCCTCTGTGCAGATTTATCCTAAAGTAATACATTCCATTCTGTGTTCACCATTTGGCGCCCCTTCAGTTTCCCTAGCTACATGGTTGCCAACGGTATAGAATCAGAGCTATCATCACTGTGAAGACGCAAATAATATCTGAACTCATTAGAACTGCTGAATCCAAAAAAATTGGATATATGTAGGGATGTAAACATTGTGCGGGCAGTGCCTCAGTATTTCTGTTTACTGGATGGCAACTGTGAATGCTTAAATCACCGGGGTGTGTCAGATTAGACTTACAAAATGTTACATGTAGGTCTGTCAAGGTTGGAAATGCAAGTAAGCAGCTCACAATTCACAGGTTTTATTTCATTAACATCCAGCCTCCTCTTCATTTGTTGACCAATTGTGTTTTCTCTGTCAGTTTTTAAATTTTTTTATTTATTTTTTATTTTTTTTTTTGCCATGTTTGTGAGATACCACTCTTCGCGCAATCATGGGAAACAAAGGGGTGTTATGCTTATCTTGTTCACCCAGGGTTGTACAGTGGGTGAAAAGGAGAACTTAAGATTATTTTATGTACAGGCAGTTGTGTCTTACTCAGTTTCGAAGGTAATGCTACTCCAGATATAAGAAATATTCTTATAGGAACATAGTACACAGTATACCCACAGTCTTACATTTGATAATAAATGGGCAATAAATAGATGAATAAATAAATAAATAACTGACACAATTGTACTGTCCCAGCCCTCATACATATAAAAATTAATATCAACTACACTATATGTCAAGTGTTATAAGTGAGAGTGACTATAGTTGGAAGTGGAACAACATTAAAAGTGTATGGAGTATGCTGTACTCGAATCCAGGACCCTGTGTAGGGTAGCCCTACACTTACACCTGTTTCCACAAGAAGGCTGAAAAAATTCTTCTCTATGTTGCAGTTCATTGCCGTAAACAGCAATGTCACAACAGAAAAATAAAGTTTGCAGACCCTGTCCTAGAACCATCTGGACTCTAGCCCTGCCTTTAACACCTGCTGCCACAGGATTAGTAACATAAGAATCAAATTATTAAGTATTATTGCCCATTTCTTGTGTATGACATGACATTATGTATGGCAACATTAAACAATGAAGGCCTTATGTCACACTATGTTACATATTTACAATACATCCATGTGTTGCCCCCTCCCCCACACACTGCAACCCTGATGTACTTTTTCCACAGATGTCACCCACACTACAGAAAGTAATATCAAATGGTGTGCCATATGCAATGCACATCAATCTGGTAACATGCAGAACTACAACTATTCACTCATAAGCCTAACAAGCCTTATCTGCAAGGCTAGGAAAGGGATGAGCATGGACCTTACCCACAGGGACATAGGGGGACCTTCAACACACTTGAGTCAACACATGTGTTTGTCACAGTTAGATCTTGCTATTGAACATGGTGGACTTCTTTGGTATTGACCCCAAGGATCTGGATGAAACATAACAGGAACTATTGCCTATGCTTAGTTATCCAAGGCCTTTGACAATATCCCCACTCATGTCTCATAGTGAAAATGTCCCATCTGGAAATTAAGCCATACAATACTACAACAGAACACACACTCTCAAAGTTGGGCACTGAATCCCCCCACTAGCCACTTAACAATGGAATACACCAAGGATCTGTGCTTGGCCCTCAACTGTGTGCTACCTACTTCCCTGAAGTGCAGACAACAGTAGGTGGCCTGTGGTTTACCACATTTGCAGATGACTGTTAATTGGACACAGTCATATAGATTGCCTCAGTGATGGAAATATGGAGGGGCTGACAGAGACAAATGATTGGTGACAAACTTACAGACTGAACTGTAAGCATACAATGCCTCTTTGTCACCTTTGTCAATGAAGTACCCCTGATAATTATGATATACTTAACACCCCCTTAAGCTCAAACACAGTGTTGTGAGACTTGTGAACACATGTTCATAGCAATCTATACTTTCATCACTATGCATGTGCCCATAATGGTGAGACACACATTCTGCATTGCACATATCATACATATGGACAGCATATGCAAGACCAACCAGGGTAGTCATACTTCTGCTGTACTCTACCCTTATCACACCAATAATTAACTACAATGCTCACATCTCTCTGTAGCTTACCAGACACATGCAGTAATTGTAGAGAACACAGGGTTGCGCCTGGGAGACTCCCAGGCCTACAAAAATGACATACATGGAAAGACTGACATACTTGTCACTGTACTCGATATTGTGCCAGCTGCTGAGAAGTGACTTATGGCGGCAGAGCAGTCTCAGACCATGCCCTTCTGGAAACTATGGACATCTGCAATTCAAATGTGACAATTATAATTTGCTTCAGTGTTCTCAACCTTGCCCATGACACAAACAGAACATGCTGTGGAGAAAAATATATCCCACAACAATTCACACTCCTCTGTAATAGGCTTCCCCTGCATGCAAAGTAGTGCTACTCAATGACCCTGTTCAAGCTCAAACTTGACTACTGGTTGAGTGATTGTAAAGTCACCTCTGGGATGGCACATATGTCCCTCATGGAGAGGATCAGTTGGTGCTGCTCACAAACACACTGCTAAAATCAACTATCTGACTATGCTCAATAAGGGTACTTGTGTTTTTCCACAGCTCCACTTTTAAACACCCTAGTGTTATTAGGCTAATAGCCTCATATGAACTTATGAAGCTATGTGGCTATGTAGGCCTCACAACCTGTTGTCTCCCACATGGCCTGCTGATGTTATCTACTATAAGTTCACCTACACTCTTTTGTAAATCAGACTTGTGCCATGCCACATGCATTAAGTAGTGTATTTTGTAGTCTGTGTATCTTACATAGGGAGGGGTTCTATTCTTGCTGCAGCTGACTGTGTCTGTGCATGTAAACAGCAGAGCAGACACGTGTATCCTACAGTTACTTCTCCAATTACATGGTCTGCCAGTATTTTGATACTTGCTCATGCTTAAACACCTATTTCATACAGGTCTCCCAACATCTTGACTCCCACATGGCCTGCTGATGTCATCTACAATAAGTTCACCTGAACCCTTGTATAAATGAAACTTGCGATATGGTGCTTGCATTAAGTACTGTGCACTTAGATAGGGGTTGTATTCTCACTGCAGCTGACTGTGTGTTTTATGTCTCTAGACAGCAGAGCAGACATGTGTATCCTACAGTCACTTCTCCAGTTACATGGATGCCAGTATTTGTATACTTGTTCATGCCTACACATCCATTTCATACAGGCATCCCAACCTCTTGTCTCCCACACAGTCTTCTGATGTCATCTACTATAGGTTCACCTGCACTATAATGTAAATCAGACATGTGCTGTGGCACTTGCATTAAGTACTGTGTTCTGTAGCCTGTATACTTCGATAAGCAGGGGTTTTATTCTCACACCAGTCAAGTGTGTGTGTGTGTGTGTGAGCTGTTGCTTGACATTACTGAGAGCATGTTACCCCATAATGTGGGACACTATCTTCTCCTCAACAGACACTGCTGATGTCATCAGCTATAAAGTGTTGTCTGACAGACTCCAAGTTAGATTTGAGACATGGTGCTTGTGTAAAATATTGTGTTTTGTAGTCTGTATATTAGATAGGTAGGGGGTTCTATTCTTAGTCCAGTCAACTCTGTGAATGTGTGTGAGCTCTTTTCCTGACATTGCAGAGAGCATTTTACACCAGCTTGTGGGACACTGTCATCTTCTCCTCAACAGACACTGCTGATGTCATCAGCTATATCACATTTGTGGATATGCAATATTCATACCAGGGCAGGGTCAGAGACTGGCCTAGGAGCCAGGCAGAAGTCACCTCATTGTATGCAGTAAGGTTTACATTGATATGGTTTTAATCTATCCACATACATTGTGGCATGGTGTATATAACCTGTGTTATCTTGCTGAGAAAGCCTTTTGGTTTCTCTAACTGCTGCATGTGTCTGGTAAGGTACATGTAAAAATGCACATTATACTCTGTTATTGCTGTAATAAGGCTTGACTACAGTGCTGTCATACATTCCTAAAATCTCAATATGATGGCATGAGTTATGATGTGCACAACATAGGCTTTCAATAGCAGCATGGAAACTTGGTGATCAAAGTTCAGATCAGTTATCTGAATACATTCCCAGTGCTTGCATCACTGGGTTTATGCATAGCAGGACTGTTGTCAATGCTGTGATTAACATGGAGCTCCACTTTTCAGAAGGACAACATTACAAACACACATTTTTGCATTTATTTATACATTGTGTACCTTTGTCACAATTCAGTTGTGTGTGTTAGCTCCTGCTGTACTCTGTTATTGTCATTGATAGACTCAATGATTGCACACAATATGCAAGAATCAGCAAACTTGGTAAGCCTAAGGCCATATACTTTAGGCTGAACTGTGGAGGAATACTGTTCAAACACTGAAGGGTCAAACAAGGATCTCTGGGGTTAGCCAACAGTGACAGCTCTACTGGTACAGGTTGATTCATCAACTTTCACATGATGTTTTCTGTCAGTGTGCCAAATATTTACCCATCAACTGATGTAAGGTTTAATCCCCAGCTTGGAGGTTTCCTCAATGATACTCGTATGTGTGATTGTGTCAAAACCCTAGGGTAGATCACAATAGGCAGTATGCACTATCTTACCTTCATCTAGGCCTAGCACATGGAATTCATGTGCTGTGACAACATCACTGATCACCTATGGCATGACCCAGCACATACACCTTCTTGATATGGTTGAATACATAGTTCAACACACCCTCCACATGACCTATATTCCCATACAAGGGTGAACATCAACATTCATCCACCTGAATTGGGGGGATGGCACCTGATGCATGCATGTATAGGGGCATCCTGACTCTCCTAAACTGTGAGGTAGATCAACCTGTCATTACGGACCTCTTCTACATGTACACTAGTAATATTCCATGTGTGTGCAACAGATGTGTATGAGTTGTTACTGCTACATCAGGTCATTACATCTGATAGATATCTTCAAAGAATTCATTGAGGGCATGCATGATGCCAACAGTATCATCTTGTGGAACTTGATCAGGTCAAGGCATTTGACAAAAATCAACACTGAGGCATTCAATCAACATTGTCATAAGTGGCCATGAACAGCAATATCACCAAATGGGTAGACCAGTGGGACATATGTGACATCTCACTATGTTGAAATGTGTGATGTGACATATATCTCAGGTCCAGTGATCAGTCTGGTACATCAGGCGTGTCTGCTAAGCTCTTTTCTGCCCATTATTTAAGTGATGGACATCACAGATGACATACACATGCTGTGTCCAAACAGCTGCCTGAAGGACTACAGCTTGTGGGCAATCATTGACTCCAACTGTTATATTAGTATAATACAGACAGCATCAACACATACCAGAGACTGCTGCCACAGCCATGACAACATCTGCATTGACGAGACACATGGAGGGATTTGATGAATCAAGAAACAGACACACCACCCAAGTATAATGTGGACATCACACACTATACTCAGACCAATAGGTATTTGACCTGTGCCCTGGGGTATAGGGTAAGTGGTACATCCATCAGCATATGGTCACAGTGCTGACTACTCCCATGAATGTAACAGAACTACTGAGTATGTGATGGACATACACATAAGAGGCCATAATAACTTCATGGTTCCCAGTCTTCATCACACCAATAACTGTGCACCTTTCTTCATGTACCTCCTTACATATCTTCCTGTGATGTGCAACTGAAGTGTGTACCATCTTTGACACACTGTGCTCTCACACAGCATATTGACCAAACCTAGATAATGTTTCTGGGGAATATACATGACTGTCTGATGGTGCGGAACAGATGGTGCAAAACACCAAAAGGTTCATAGGTGTTTACTAGACTAATGAGTACAAGGGCCTTTTGTAAGCCTAACCATGCATCCCAAATTTCTGACAAGTTCTGATACCCTTGATAAGTTTAAGTAGGAGCTTGGGAGATGAAACATTTACAAGCAGGGGCCTGGGAGATTAACCATGTAAAGGTTGCATTTGTCCATTACAGACACAGGTGCCAAATCAGGGGTGCATTTCCTTTTCCCCACCCAATTGTCCAAGTTGCACTTGAAATGGGTTAAAGAGGAGCCTGTTCCAGAGACAGAGTAGTCTCTGGGATACATATCTGTCTCTCCAGCAGGTATTGTTTATATCACAGGTGAGCTTTAAGCATTTAGAACAGGTAATTGTGGTGCTGTTTGTTTTATGGATATGCAGGAGGTCCATCAGCATGGGATTGACAATGCCCTATATGCCAGGCATGGATGTCCCCTCAAAAGCCTGTAGCAGACAGAATACAGGGATAGGACCTTGAGGTGGTCTGCATAGGACATTTTACATATGTCCTGTATTCTTTTAGTGAGGAACCTTGGTAGATGTTCCAATTGTTGGATATGCTTGGTTAAGTACATACCATAGGGGGCATTGTACTCAATGATAGGTGTTATGAATGCAAAATGCAGTGGAACAATGACTTCCTTGGACTTAGAAGCCATACCTTTGTTTATAAGTTGCACAACATAGAATGATTTCCTCAGTACTGTAGACAAGTGATGGTTAAAGGTCTAGATTACTCTCTATATGTGTTCCTAAGTCACTGACTGCTGGGTCAACTGTAAAGAGTGTGTTGTCAATATGACAGTTAATAGAGGTGGATGACTTCCCAAAAGATATTATTATGCATTTTGTGCATTTAGTTTTAGTCCATGGCTCTGACACCAGTTGCTTGTCTATATCAGCCTTTTCTGGAGAACATTTGTCTCAGTGTGTGATTCAATGACAGGTCCTAATTTGCAATCATCTACAAATTTAGTCAGCCAGAGACCATTAACACTGGCCTTGACCTCAGAGAAGTAAATGCCAAAAAGCAGCAATCCAAGGTCTGATCCCTGGGGGACTCTATTTGTGACTGGCCTCTTGTAGGGGTGGACTCCCCAATTCTAACTTTCTGGGTCCTGTTCGTGAGCCAGTTGGCTATCCACCAGGTGACATAAGTGTTTGTACCTAACCTATTCATGCTATTTAGAAGGCATCCTGGGATATTGTCTGGCCCCATGGATGCAGTCTTCTTGGTCTTAGAGATGCATGTGCGCTACCTGTTCAGCGTATGCACACACTGCATGCACAGGTGTCTGACAACATTAATGGTATATATATATATCATTCGTGACAGTGTGGGTTATGCCATAGATATATACCATACACAAAAGGCAACTAGCCTGTATTGCCCATAATGTCAGATACAGGTATAGCAGTGTCCCTTCTAACACCTCCTGCAGATATTACTGTACCAGGACAGTGTGTGTGGTTGCACTCGTAGAGTGGGATGTATTATAATAGTTGTCAAATGTGTGTGTGCAGGCTCATCTGGTATTGGTCCATATCACATATGTTATGTCACATGCATGGAATTAGTGGTGACATTATTCTGATATTCTCCATGATTGTGGTTGGTTCTTGGAATGTTTGCCATGATCCTTTAATGCAGAAAACCACCGCACGGCACAATCAACCTTCAATTTAGCAGCGTTGTAAACACCAAAGACACTCCTTGGATATAAAAACAGTATGAATTTAATTCAATGAAACATAAAACAGCACTTTCGCCAACAGTTATTTCATTGGTCACATTGTTTACATACTATAACTTAAATTAAATATTATGTTCACAATGTACCATCTCAATGTATATAACACATTTGTTACTAAACATCTAAAAAAGCAATAATCTAAATTACAAAATCATCTATTACAAAACTTTTAGTTAAAAAACTCTTAGTTAAAAACTTAATTAAATGTGGTTGACAAACTGATGGAAACTTCAAATCTGCTGGGACCTGAGTTTTAACATGGGTTTTAGGGAAATAGAGTCATTCAGGCCAGGTGGTCTACAAGCATCCAGCCTTAACTGCTAATGCTTAATTACATCACCTCCTTCCCCATACCTGCCCTATGACTGCATCTCTTACTGTGCAAAAAGGATCCTTCTTCGATTGTTTTTCTCCTTTTGTTGTTCATTAATCAAATCTACCACTTTATCCTTTCATCATGCCATTGAAAAAGAATTTCAGAAATGCTGAAATAACTCCCCTCAAACAATCCCAATCATAGCCTCATAAAACATATCTTAACAGCTATATCTATAAATGCTGCAAGGGTTTCCGCTGATTGGGTAATCTAGGAAACCTTGAAACAGTAGCATAGGTGTCATCACTATTCAAGATTGCAGAAATTTAATTATCATTCACATAATGAACATTACTGTTGACAGGGTCTATGTTTAATTAATGTTATAATCAAATCTGTGTAATTATATATACAAAAACCACAGTTATTTCTATTCATAAAATGCTCATCGTCCCCAACATCAGATGACCCATTAAACTTTCATTGAAGAAAATTCACTGTCAACAACAATAAAAGTTAATTCACTGTCAGCAACATAATCTCGAGCAAAGAATTGTGAACTGATATATTGTTGTGACTCTCCCACTGTCCTGTCCAAAAATCTTCATTGTCCAAAAACTCTGTTTGACAGTCAACATTTGACCCAACATTGTTATATGCAGAATTGTTTTTATAATCTTATGATCCTTTACCTGTGGCCACCTTGCTGGAGACCTCTGCTGCCAGTACACTCATATTCAGGTATAACAGTTTGCATAGCTTTCCAATTTCCACCCTACCCCATTGTATGTCAGGTCCCTGATAGATATCCTCTGCATTATTCATGTAAGGATGCTTATCTCACACACACACCCTCTCCATTGTTATGTCACCTGGTGTGACAGTCACAGACAAAATGACAGCTTATTTGTAAAAGCCCTGGTGATCATTGTGGCATCCCATGCAAATCTGCTCACTGTAGCTGCTCTTCATTACACAGAATTGCTATCTGTGTTTGATTAAAAAGGTTTTGCGGCCAGCAACACTGTTCTGAGTAGCAAAATTGAGCTGGAGCACACTGCACCTCATTAATATGCATTGCATGGTGACACACCTTGAGCACTGCCGCAATAAAACATACATTCTATATAGGCTCTGCACAAAGCCTACACAGAGTTTAAAGAATCCCAGGGCCTGTTTTTCTCCTCTCATTTCATATTGCAATTCCTGTTCGTATTATACTAACTTACCTATAATTTCTCTATAAACTGGCTAACATTTCTCAATATATTAAATCATAGTCATACAAGCTGTATCAGTTCTTAACCAGTGCTTTCACATTATGTCTAATTTGGTATAAATATTTAAACTATAGATGATTTTTGTAATATTTTTGAATACTGTAAAATTGTTGTTCTTGAAATGTTTTTCTAATACTTTGGTCCTCCACTGAAAACAGGTACCTACCCAGTCAGACTTTCCAGTAATTAAATGTCAATGAATAACTAAATAAATCCTCCCTAAAATCATTTACAAAACTTCTCTACTGTACATTGCAACCCTTACATTTTGCATGTTCTAAATGCACTCCCTTTAATTTTCCTTAAAGCTCACTGCATCTTATATGCTGAAGACATGGTACTGTGAGATCTACAAAGAACATGTTAATATCACTAATAAAGCAGCCTTAAGCTTAACCCTTTTTTTCACATGTTGGCCTTCTTTGACCAAAAGTTGAGCTTAAGTAAAACTAAAGCTATGCTTTTTAAAATGTGCAAGATTGTCTGGGATAAGTGTGGCACCCTGGACCCTTTAGGAAACAGGTTGAGGCATTTGAGGTCCTCAAGTATCTAGAGATATAGACATTTCCAGCACTCACCTACTTGTGCCATATTATTGTCTATCATTAAAGCAAAGCCCTTGTTTGCAACATGTCAGAGAATCTGTGGCATAATTTATGTCATGACAGTGAAGCGCAATCAAACTCACAATTTCAGAGAATTAAATATGAAAGCCATTGCTCATAAATTTCTATCAGTAAAAAAAAAAAGTCACCACAATTCTCAGAAGCCATAGAAAAGCACCACTTCTAACAACTGTCATACAAATGAAAGTTCAAAGTAAAACAACCATAAGAAATGGCATTTTAGAAATGGGCTATGCCCTCTGTACCCCCACACCATCTTATATAAGCATGATGAGGTCAGCAGCTTCTTGAACTGTGCTAGTTGCGAAATGCAAAATTCAGATTGTCATAAGAGACATATCCATGTCTGAAGCAGAACATCATTTAGCATGATATTCATTCACATTGCATCATTTCTCAGTCATTCACTAAATATGTAGAAGAGGCAGAAACAATTACCTTTCCCCTCCCTAATTTCACTCCAAGGAACAGTCTAAAAAATCCTCAGACTGATCTCTGTAAGTGTATTTTTGGGAAGAAATCTCCACATTTCTGTCTCACAGAGAGTAATCTAAATAATTTGTAACAGCCAGAAATTTGTTGAAATTACTTTTCTGGAGAGGATGAACCACATCATTTCTTAAACATGTCTCTAGGTTAACTTGTTCCTACTCACTTGTTAAAGGATCAGTAGGATCAAACTTCAGAAAGTACTGTTAGTTTTTGTATGTTGCTCATTTATGTTTTTTTATTATTCTCATTCATTTGGTAGATTTATGGCATCCTTAAGAGCTGTTATTTTGAAATGCTTTATTGCATTTCTTTGCCATCCAAATTGACAGTAATACTTTAAGGATCACTGATTTAGTGAGGGAAAGCCCTGCAGCAGTAATATGCATGAAGCACTTAGGAGTTAGTACTTTTTGTTCTTTTCATGTTTCATTGTGTCTGGCAACCAGAATGGAGTTTTTTCCAAGTTCAGCTACACCTAGCTATAAAAATATATAATCTTATGGTATTGTCAGTTCTAAAATTATTAGGTATTACAGCAATTTTCTTACAAACACCTACTCATCCAATATTGAGTAGTGATTAAATTCTAAATATAGAATTTAATGTTCAAAACAAAAAATACAGGAAACTTAAAATTGTGGTCTTCAGTTATGAAATGGACTGTTTACTTGCATTTAATAAAACCATGGTAACAAATGTGTCATCATTACTGGAAGAATTTTTAAAAAATGAAGAAGAGCAAACCATACTAACAGGATTTTTCAGGATCTACAGCTTTTTTTAAGATGCATTTTTAAAATAATCTCAACAAACGAAGAATGCACTTGGTAGAATATGCACTTACACACACACACACACACACACACACACACACACACACACACACACACACACACACACACACACACACGCACATGTTTTGTTCAACACATATCTTATACTTTTAAAATAAAGCTACACAAAGAGAGATGTTAGAATGGTTTAGTTTGTGGATATTGTCTCACTGCTCAGTGGTTCATTAACTGCTCTAGTAATTTGTCCCTGTCAGAGATAATATTACAATGATTAATTATGACAAGTGTCTTATTGTATGCATACTGAATTTGCTTACTTTAAAGGTAATATTGCATTTGTTATCAAAAGACCTTATAACTGTACTGCTTTGTGGATACCTGTATTGATAAGCAGAAATGGCAAGCATCTTATATAGTTCTACTTTGTAAGATCAATTGTCATGTATGTCACATAAAATATAAAGATCAGAGAACAAGTACAACAAACTTACACAATTTTAGTCAGTTGTCAAGAATACTAAAAGCACTGATCAGCTGCAAAAAAAATCAATGTCTGCCTCTTTATTATTATAATCATAATATTCATTATGTAGAAAACTAAACACCAGTACTTATGATATATAAGCAAGTTGGATTTTAAGACCAATGAATAAAGCTGTCTTACGTTTTTACAAGGTGGAATGCCACCTTTGTAAACCCTGTGTCGCTGGCTGCACCTGTTTCTTCCCCTACTTAGTTTTGACCTGAAATTGCACTTAGTCATAAAAAGTAGACAGATTTGTTTTTACCTGATAAATGTCAGTTCCTCTTTCCTCAATATCTGTGTGGCCTTGGAATCAGAATAAATAAGAAAGGTATGTGCTGAAACATACTCCACCAGTTAAGGGTCAGGATGGATTCCCACTGCACAGTACTGACTTCTTTGCTAATTTTACTGCCTTTTTAAATTTATTGTTATTCCATCTCTTGACAGGTAAGTGGATTTCTGGATTGTTAGAGACTCAAGATTCCTTTTGGGATACCAATAATTCATGGCAATTTGGAGGGTACAGGTAATTCATGATATCATACATTTACATCAGCCTTTCAAAGCAAAGCCTATACTTTCCAATTTATATCAGTAACATAACACAAATAGACTATAATAGACTTTTTGGTTATTATATTCTACTTAAACTCCTGAAATCAGATCATATTCAGAGACTCTTTACTAAATATATGAAAGGCTTAATTAACATGTATCATTAGCCACTTTGCTCATAAGGATTATATTCCATGGCATACTATGGGAAATATATGCCTTATGTTTAAATTGTGGAATAACTTTCTACTTTTTGAGCAAGGCAATTTATTATACACTGCTTCAAATTCTACTCATTCACCTAGTATAAATAATCAAGAGAAATTCTCAAAAAATTACAACTCTCAGGCAATTACAGACCCTTAAGCCTGACCAGCCTCCTATGCAAAGCCATGGAAGACTTATCCTGGCATTAATAAATCAGGACACAGGGAATCTGCAAACACTGGGTCCAACTTATATTAGATTTGTCGGGTCTCTATTAGGAAATTGAAAACCCATTTGAGCGAATACCACATCACCGACACACATAGCCCGAACCGCAAATACGCCAAACCCCCTAAACCACGAAATTTAAAATCTCGAATCGTCATAGTCGGCCAACACCACCACACGCTACATACTACGTACCCAAACATAATAAATAAACACATACATACACTAACCAAACCCTACTTCTAACCCTACACTAAACCTTACATACATTACTAACTATGTACTTACCTTAACCTGCACCCTAACCCTAAGGTCCGTAACTATCGCACACTTACCCTACAGACATATACCCAGACAAAACAAATAATCCACGCACATACTCTTAACAAAACCCTACTTCTAACCCTATACTAAACCTTACATACATTACCTATCTATGCACTTACCTTAACCCGCACCCTAACCCTAAGGTCCCTTACCTTAACCCGCACCCTAACCCTAAGGTCCGTAACTATCGCACACTTACCTTACGGAGCTATACCGCAGATGGGCTAACCATGACAATTCAACATTTTGTGTTTCGTGGTTTTGGACGTTTGCCATTACCATAGTGTGTGCTATATGTGTCGCTCAATTCTGATTCACTCAAATGGATCTTTGGGCTTCTAATATAGATCCGGATTTGTCAATGCCAAGTCATGCTTACTCAACTTGGTGCACTTTTTTGAAAAGGTTGCTAAAGCAATGAATGAAGGCAAAATTGTATATACCACATACCTCAACCTGGACAAAGCTTTTGGCACAATTCCTCATTCAGGCATAGTAGAAAAACTAAGTAAACTATGAATAAACCCCTATGACAACTGCTAGATTGTCAACTGGCTCACAGATCCAGATATTCAAAATAGGGAAGTCACCTCCACAAAGAGACTAGTCACCCAGTGAATCCCCATGGGTTGTGTGCTGGGACATCTCTTGTTTAGCATCTACTTTTTTGAAGTAAAAGCCAATACCAAAGGTTTCTGGCCAACTAAGTTATCAGACAACTTCAAGCTAGGAGCAGTCATTGAATCTTCTAATGACTTAGCCGTCCTGCAAGTAGATTGTCCCAAATATCAAAACCACCACAAAGAAACAAACAATATCAAATATAACAAACTGGCCACAGCAGATCCAAAATAAAAATTCAATAAAACTTTATAAACTCCAGCTCCTCATCTAAAAAAGCTATCATGGAGTAAAAGAACAGCAAACAAAAGACCATTATATATATTATAAGCAAGTTAAAACACATGATCAATTAAGCAATTAAAAACTAATTAAATTAAAAACCTCCAGTTATACTCTGCATTTAAGCCCCAGTGCATTAAAGCACTATACTTCAAAATAAAAATATTCTTTATACAAAAATTTATGTTTGATCCAAACATTTTTTATTTCCTATTTAAACAATACTTTTTCCAAAATAGTACCTTGTAAACCTGCCGTCTTACTATGATGATGTTATTTAAAATGTAGTGCAATGGGACTTTTATATCTAAGCTTTTTAAAGCCCCTGATGTGCTCCTATAGCCTTAAAGGCTCTTTTGCTCTCCCCACATAGAAAAGATTACACAGGCATCTTACGGCATAAATAATGCCTTTGGTATTACAGTTATATCTCTTAATAGGTTTAAATACTATCCCATTAATCTTGCAGAAAGAGTTTACAGTAAACTGACAGCTGGAACTATTACCACAGGGAAAAGTATCAAACCTGAATAGGGTTAACTAGTATCTGAAAGTTACTATGCACTGACTTATCTTTTATACTTCTACCATGCTTATATGAGAAAAGGGGAAATCTACATAAAATTGTAGAAAAATCTTTTAATTGTAATAAAAGCCCAGTAATGTCTAACCAGGGAAATCAACTGTTCACTAAACACACTATATGTAGTTACAAAATATATTTTCTTCTGATTCACATTATTGTCCAATAAAGACATTTCATTACTACTAACAAAAACATTAGCTTGATTCCAATAATCTCTGTCTTATTTGTATACATAGCATCCCACCCAGGAGGTGCATGTACACTTCTCTGCATACGCATGCATAACATCCCAACCAGAAGATGCATGTACACTTCCCTGCATGCATAACCTCCCAGCCAGGAGATTCATGTGCAGTTCTCTGCATGCATAACCTCCAAACCAGACAAAACACTGGTTATACTCTGGAGCTCACCAGGCTCTTTATTCTGCAATTGCAATGAGTCAGGCTGCCTATATTTCTATGGGATTGCAAAGCCAGTGTCAGCAACTCACTTGTATATTCTCCCATCCTGTCCCTCCAGTATCTGTGTCACTAATTGAATACGTGTCCTCTGGATCACTGTCAAGGCTTTATCCCTCTGCACCATGTGATTGGGGACATTGACAGTTATTTTACTAAACAGGATAAAGATCCAAACTTATGTACATCTTGTAGACCAATTTATTTACTAAACTTCAATTTTTAATATAACACAATAGATTATGTTATATTTTAGTCAATCTTATTTAAAATAGTAAAACTAATGCTGTCAATTTTGATAGATGTAGATCAAACGTGATTTATTATTAGAAGGCAAACACAAAATAAGATTAAATAAACAGTAACATTAATTGATTATTGAAAATGTAATGATCGTTATTTGGCAGTAACTAGCTTACATGACTAAAATGAAAACACTTACGGCTTTGTATTTATTTGCTTTTCCAAAACTTTAAGTAAGGCAAATAAAATCATACAATGATTATTTGGATGTTATTAAAACTAGAGTATCTGTTTCTCAAGCAATATATTATCTTAACTTAATTATCAAGTTTTCATCTTCATTGTTAATTTATGGCTCTCTTACAATCTCCCAAGACCCCGTTGCTTGAAAAGGACCATCTCACAGCAGGATGTCCTGCAGGTTGCATAGGATGCTGCTTACCATCAAACTCAAAATAATAAAATCAGCCAAAGTATCGCCCTTATTAGGCACATCTGCACCACCTCTAACTTCCTCAGCTATTCCGACTTTACTGTCAAGGTTTTTGAACCATGCAGAAGTACTGGTTGCACTACTATTCACTCGCCTTCATTTTCTGTGGAATTTTTGCATCTCAGACTATACCTGACTTTCTAAGTCCATTGGCTTCAGCCCCTCTGATTCTAGCTTTGACTTTCCCATTCAGAAGTCTCTTCTCCTTGATCACCCCTTGAGATACTTGAAGTTGTTAACCTGTTCCACTATTTCCACTTCTATCTCAGTTTTTAACTTCTACTGATTTCCTCATTTGCTTCCATGACAGCTGTCTTGTCTGTACTCAGTTTCACCACATGCACCTTCAGTTTTGCATTCCATCCCACTATCATTTGCTGAATTTTCTGTTCAGTGTCTGCTTATAATATTGGCATGGAGCAGAAGCTTAATTGAGTTGTTGCTTCCCACTTGCTTGCTGTTGTAGTCCATCACCAATATGGATAGCTGTGGGACCAGAGCTAAGCCCTGATGCACAGGCATTCCCACTGGGAACCCCCTATAAGAATTGAAACACTGTTCATACATGTGTCACTGGGTTCTTGTATATATCCAGCACTAATTCTAAATAATGTTTATAGGACTTCAATCAACTGCATAACTGCCCAAATCAGCTTTCTTGTGTTTTTCCCTTATGCTTTTTCTGTGTCTGTCAATGCCCAGTTGGACATTTCCCTCATCTCCAGTTTCTTCACCATTATCTGTCTCACTGCGTATATCAGGTGGGTTGTTCCACATCCTGATGTGAATTCAAGCTGTTCATCTCTATCTTACTTTTTTTAGCCACGGGCACTGGACATTCATTTGTGAAACACCATCTCCATCATTTAATTATAGCGTGACAGGTATTTGATACCCTTTTCAACCCCACAGTTGTGAATGTTGAATCCTTACCTTTGCTTTCCAATCTAAGAATATTTCTTTGTGCCATTTGCTGAGATACTGTATAGAAATTGGTAGAGTATCTTGATTGTCTTATTCTTTGTTATTGTGACTCCTCCCTTAGCCTCTTTGTTAGCCAACCAGTATTCCTTCTTAGCCTGATCTGTCTTTGGCTTCTGCACTGATATCATCATTTCTGTGCTTGCCCCACAATGTGCATCCTATCGCCCTTATTAGGCACATCTCCACCACCTCTAACTTCCTCAGCTATTCCGACTTTACTGTCAAGGTTTTTGAACCATGCAGAAGTACTGGTTGCACTACTAATCACTCGCCTTCATTTTCTGTGGAATTTTTGCATCTCAGACTACCCCTGACTTTCTAAGTCCATTGGCTTCAGCCCCTCTGATTCTAGCTTTGACCTCCCCATTCAGAAGTCTCTTCTCCTCGATCACCCCTTGAGATACTTGAAGTTGTTAACCTGTTCCACTATTTTCACTTCTATCTCAATTTTTAACTTCTACTGATTTCCTCATTTGCTTCCATGACAGCTGTCTTGTCTGTACTCAGTTTCACCACATGCACCTTCAGTTTTGCATTCCATCCCACTATCATTTGCTGAATTTTCTGTACAGTGTCTGCTTATAATATTGGCATGGAGCAGAAGCTTAATTGAGTTGTTGCTTCCCACTTGCTTGCTGTTGTAGTCCATCACCAATATGGATAGCTGTGGGACCAGAGCTAAGCCCTGATGCACAGGCATTCCCACTGGGAACCCCCTATAAGAATTGAAACACTGTTCATACATGTGTCACTGGGTTCTTGTATATATCCAGCACTAATTCTAAATAATGTTTATAGGACTTCAATCAACTGCATAACTGCCCAAATCAGCTTTCTTGTGTTTTTCCCTTATGCTTTTTCTGTGTCTGTCAATGCCCAGTTGGACATTTCCCTCATCTCCAGTTTCTTCACCATTATCTGTCTCACTGCGTATATCAGGTGGGTTGTTCCACATCCTGATGTGAATTCAAGCTGTTCATCTCTATCTTACTTTTTTTAGCCACGGGCACTGGACATTCATTTGTGAAACACCATCTCCATCATTTAATTATAGCGTGACAGGTATTTGATACCCTTTTCAACCCCACAGTTGTGAATGTTGAATCCTTACCTTTGCTTTCCAATCTAAGAATATTTCTTTGTGCCATTTGCTGAGATACTGTATAGAAATTGGTAGAGTATCTTCGGTGTCTTATTCTTTGTTATTGTGACTCCTCCCTTAGCCTCTTTGTTAGCCAACCAGTATTCCTTCTTAGCCTGATCTGTCTTTCCTATCTTACACTTTTTCTGCACACCTCCTTTCTTCTGATAACTTCCCAAATGTCTATATTCCACTATCTGCTTTCCTTATATATCATTTTCCCATACCTGGCTTGGCTGCATATTATTATATAGTCTTTACACATGATGTTTAATGCTGCTACCATTCATCTTCAACTCCATGTAGTTTATTTTTCAGCTCCATGTATTTTATTTTCTTCCTGTGGTGTG
The DNA here is from genome assembly GCF_019279795.1 of Protopterus annectens. Lineage (NCBI taxonomy): Eukaryota > Metazoa > Chordata > Ceratodontiformes > Protopteridae > Protopterus > Protopterus annectens. The sequence continues at coordinate 360,640,083 of NC_056733.1, read as the reverse complement.
GAAACTTGAGTATTTCCTTCAGCTCTTGTGCTTTTGATCCAGTCAACATCCATGTCTTCAGCCTTGTTGCTGTTGACCTTAGAGTCTTTGCTGACCACTGCTTGCCGCTGATTGTAGCCACCAGGGATTTATGCTGTAGCTCAAGTGTTTTACTGGGGATGATGTTGCAGTGCATTAACACCTGTACTAGACTGTTTTTCCATAACAACTTAAATATTCTATACATAAAATAATAGTCCCAAAATTTCAACATTCACTTGTATTAACTCTTGCATTGTATCTAATTGATTGCCTAGAGTTATTTCTCCCCAGATCTATGTTGAAAAAGGGCATTGAGGTGAAAATAAATGCATAATCATATAAAAAGAATTGAATGAGGTAGTCCTTTCTTACTGCCTTCATTTATTTAACAATGGAATTATGAGCAAACTCTGTTAGAAAAAAATTATAATGTTAAAAGTCTCGAAGTAGAGAGAGAGATAGTTATTCTAATGGTATTGTTTGCAGATGCCGTATTTTTAAAACTATCTGATCCATAGAACAGATGGATCATGCATTATTTATTCTAAATGGATTTCTAAATTAAAATGCAATGAGAATAAGATTAATATACTATTAATAAAAGGATACACTGATCAATTAGTATTACTGACTTACAAATATAGTGACTGCAGAATATTTTTTACAATCTTCTTAGTACTTTTAAACCGTTTGCAACTGTTTTGCTACCTACTTTAAACTGTTATAGTTTGCAACTGTGTTTCCTGCGCTGCCTATTTACAGTTTGTTTGTTTCTTTCAGCTTTTCCCGGTTAGGGGTCGCCACAGCGGAACTCCGGTCCGCTACTTGAACAATTTATAGCATTGGCTCAATTCAGACTTGCTGAATCTAGACTGTTTGGCATTTTCTGAGCACTAAAGCCAGACATCTTACATTAAGTGGGCCTTCCTGTACCCTTGTGGCAGAAGAGTTTAGTCAAGGAACCATCTGAGTTGGGGGTTGTTGGAACAAGGCTCAGTCTTGAGCATTCCTATTGGTTGGATTGTTTGAAAACTGTTTTAATTAACTGATATTGAAACACAGCATTTGCTGGGGTTTGTGATCAGTTTACAGTTTGTGCTCAGTTTACTAGAGCTGCTCAGAGTCTGTCCTCCTTAGCCAGAGATCTGAAGTCAATCTGAATGAAATCCAAGGCATCCTGTCAATTTTACTGAAAAATACGTATTTTTATAACCTTCTTAGCATTTTTAAACTGTTTGCAACTGTTTTGCTGCTTACTTTAAACTGCTTTTATTATTTGTGACTGTTTTCTGCACTATTTACAGTACTTGAAAAATTATAGCATATGCTCAATTCAGACTTAGAATCTAGACTTTTTGGCAATTTCTGAGTACAAAAGCCAGCCATCTTACATTAAGAGGGCCTTCCTGCACCCTTGTGGCAGAAGAGTGCAGTCAAGGACCCATCTGAGATGGGGATTGTTGGAACAAGTCTCAGTCTTGGGCTTTCCTATTGGCTGGATTGTTTTAAAACTGCTTTACTTAGCTGATATTTAAACACAGCATTTGAGTGTAACTGCACATCATGCAATGGGGGTTAGCACTGCCGTCTATAAACACAAATTCTTAAAAAGTCAAATTTCCCCTATATAACTGCTAGGGAACCCTCCTAATCTTCCCTGTTTCTTGGCGCGCAATGCAGTTGTGCACTGCTGTCCAGACAGCAACCTAGCTGTGCTTTCTGAGGCACCGGCACAGGTTTCTACCCCTAAACCTCCCATACATTAGCTGATTGTACTAGTTCTGCAACAGAACCTAGTCCATCTAGCCCACCCTCCACTACTTATTATAGAATACACCTGGCATAATGGAAGGTCAGTTTCCTACCATTTCTCCAGCCAGCCTGATTGACATGGGCATCCTGAGCAATGTAACAATTGCCTCATGTATACTGACAAACTGCTACTCTTAAAACATGCAAATACAATATATGAGAGATGTATCTATATTATGAAACTAGAATCAATGCTCTCTCTCTCTCACACATAACAACAAATCATATACAAAGCAGTTTGTCAGCACCCACACTCCACCTCCCACACATACCAAGCACACAACACATAAACCCACATATGCAGAGGTACTCACTAAAAATATGCCAAAGGAACACAGACATCCCAAGTGCAAACCTTCTGCACACAATACAGTCCCAACAGCACCTACTACACATAATAAAACATGCATCAGTGTCTCACCCGATAAGCCTTTAAGAGAAAACATAACTAAACCAAATGTCTTGGTCCTAGGCAACTCCATAGAAAGAAACACAGATGTCCCCTTCACTAGGCTGGACAAGAAGAAGGTCCTGGTCAGCTACCTGTCTTGTGCCAGGCTCCACCAAATCAAACACGCACTCAGGTCTCAAAACAGCAAGTACTGTTATGATTCTGTCATAGTCCATGTTGGAGTGAATGACTTCAGATGTACCTCAATGGAAGAAATGAAGAGAGATATGATGGAGTCTTCAGATTATGTGTCCCAGGCAGGTATGTCCCTAACCCAAAGCACATTCTCCCATCACCCAGGATGATGCCATAATGCAAAAATAAAATGACTGACTTCAACAATTGGCTTAGCTTCTGGTGTCAAGTCCAGGGGGATCCAGTATCTGACAGCCTGGGATGATATGGTGGACAGACCATGCTGCTTTGCCAGAGATATTTTTCCCCTGTTATCGCTAGGCTTTAGGTTGCTGGCAAAGGTACTTGCCTCGCCCATACTGCATTTTTTAGGCAATGTCATAAGAACAAAATTCCCAATGTAAAAATATCCTCCAGAAACAAATTTAGGGTTATGCTGTTTAATGCTAGGAGTCTAAATCAGAAACTACACTCATTTGAAGCACTTCTCACCCTGGAAGATGCTGATGTCTGCACTGTCACAGAGACATGGTTCAAGACCTCGGAGACTAACCCGAGCATGCAGGGCTACAATAACTTCCACATGTTCATACCACATAACCAACATGAAAAAAACAAGGGAGGATGAGTGGCCATCTTCATTAAAGACATATACACCTCTAGACTGGTTAAACAGTACGACTCTCTAGAGTTACTCCAAGTCCAACTAACTGTAGGAAAGACCCCCTACAAGTCATTATTGGCTATAGTTCCCCCACCATGAACTACAAAAACTATACAGCCTACCTGGACCTACTTGAGTCACTCTCAATACAGAAAAAATACCCTGGTCATGGGTGATTTTTAACTATCCTTCCATCGATTGGGTAACATATATGAGCACAAATGCACTCACCCAAAGCTTCCTGGACTTTGTTAATACAAATGCACTGAAGCAGACAGTCAGCACCCCCACAAGGGGCTGTAACATCCTTGGCATAGTGATCACAAACATGGGGGACCGCTGCACCACCACTTGTGTGGGACCCTCCCTGGTAAAGTCCAATCATAAATCAGTCTCGTTCGAAGCAACAATAGTACCTGACCCACCCTCAGGAGCAAAAAGGTTAAAAAATTTCTCCAAAGCAAAATATAGCCCACTGAGCAATGGCATCAATTTTTATAGACCCCTTGCAACCCTGACAGCAATGACCTCTATACTGAGGTGTACACAAATATCCTGTATAAACACCTATATAAATGTACAGACTCAGCCATACCAGAATGGATCAAATCAAGATCTTCATGAAAAAATAAGCCACCCTGTTGGACATCCAGTATGAATAGGTTATACAATAAGAGAAATAAACTGCTGACAAAAAATAAGAGGGAATGGTCCCAGCAAAGAAAGAACTCCGTCCTAAACGTAACAAGCAGATCAGACATCTTGTAAAGTCCTTTAAAGCTAATTATGAAACTAAGTTAGCATCCCTAGCTAAAGTAAAACACAAAGTATTTTTTATTTACATCTCAAGTCTAAAAGGGAAGGTCCAGCTTTGTGCCTAACTAGCTGTAGATGGTACCACTTATACTGAACCCGAGGACATCTCCAACCTGCTAGCGGACAGATTTGGTGAAAACTTTACCTCCTATCCCCACCAGCCATACCTCATGACATACCTGTCACCAGTCCTCTGCCTAGTATCTCCAAGGAGCAGGTCATAGTGTCACTCTCCAAGTCCAAAAACACAGCCTGTATGGGACCGGACAACATCCCAGGCTGCCTATTAAATGGTCTAAAACAGGAGTTAGTAGAACCACTGAGCACGCTCTTCTATCTCAGTCTAAGCACTGGCTTTGTCCAAGCTGAGTGGAAAACAGCAACCACAATCTTCTTGCGCAAAAGGGGTCCCTCAACAGACCATGGGAACTATAGACCCATAAGCCTAACCAGCCTTATCTTTAAGGCCATGGAGAGAATCATCATGGATCTTATCAACAAGGATATAGGCGACCTTCAAACTCTTGACCTGACCCAGTTTGGCTTCATTAAGGGCAGATCTTTTTGCTAAATCTGGTGGACTTCTTTAAAAATGTCACCAAGGCCCTGACTGAAGGGAAAACAGTTAACATTGCCTGTCTCAACCTAGCCAAGGTGTTTGACAGAATCCCTCACTCAGGCATCATTGAGAAACTCACCCAGCTGGGGATTAACCATTATGTCACTAAATGGTTTGCCAAATGGCTCACAAATAGAATACATACAGTCAAAATTGGGGATGTCAACTCTACTAGCAGACCTGTTACCAGTGGTGTTCCACAGGGATTTGTGCTAGGCGCCCTAATGTTTGGTATCGATTTTTCCGACATCCAGGTGAAAATAGATGGCCTCTGGCTTACCAAGTTTGCTGATGACTGCAGACTGGGGGCAATTATCAAATCCCCCAAAGATGTCAACATACTACAGAATGGGCTTATGCAAACAAATGACTGGTGTCAAAGCCACGTACTTAAACTAAATGGAAAAAAATGCATTATCATCTCCTTCGACAAAGGAGAACCCCCCACTAATTATAGCAATAATAATATTACCCTAAGTTCAAAACCAGTGGTGAGAGGTTTAGAAGTGCAAGTTGATAGCAGCCTTAATTTTGACCATCAGGTATCCACAGTAGTAATAAAGGCCTTCTACATTGCACACCTTATAAGCAACAGTATAGCTTCCAAAGCTAAGGAGGTTATAACTCCCCTGTACTCAACTCGCATCAGACCAATAATAGAGTACAGTGTTCCCTTCTGTATGTACGTCACCAGACATCTGCAGCAACTGGAGAGACATCAGAGGTTTCTCACCAAGAAAATTCAGGGCCTACCACACATGACAGATTGAAGGCCCTATCCCTTTGCCCAGTATTGTATAGACTGCTTAGAGGTTACTTGTGCCTGGCCTACAGAGGAGTCTCAGACCCTGCCTTGATGAAGCTGCTGCACATCCGCAAAGCTAATGGGACAAGATTCGCTCACTCTAGGTATCTTTACCTGGCCTATTATATTAACAGGACATGCTGGAGAGGCAGATATGTCTCCCAAGAGGTTGCCAGTCCTGTGGATCAAACTCCCAATTCATGTAAAACAGAGCTTCTTAATAACCTTATTTAAGCGTAACCTGGACAATAGGATGGGAAACCATAAATTTACACCAGGGGTTTCACCTTTGTCCTTCCTAGAAAGGGCAGCTGGTGCTAATCTTAGATTCCCGTGCAGACATAAACTATATGTCTTGGTCCATAAGGGAAAAGGTTATAACATGGCTAGGCTTGTAGAGGCCTTAGAGCCAATAGCCTTGTAACCTCCTATGATCCCATGATCCTATGATCCTTTGAAATTACATTGTTTTAAATCTCAGAGAATATTTCTCTAATTATGAAACAATTCAGAAATATTTGATAGATAAAATTTTGAAATTGAATAATATATTTTACTTATGAAGACAGACTAAATATGATCAAATGATATTGTTGTCAAACTTGCTGAGCAAGACTTACATTATTTAATTAAATATAATGTTTACAACTTTCATTTGGCACCCATGTAAACCTAGAACAGACTCAGCATCTATATTTTACCTAACACGACTATGTAATACAGGAGTCATAGTAAACACTGAAAGTCTTTACTGTAACTTAAAGTAATATTTACACACAAATATGATCATATAGTAAACTGCATTTATAGCTTGCTAGCTTGTTAGCCAAAATCATATATTTTAGCAAATCTGGCCCACTGCTTCCTAGCTAGTGAGAGAAAAGATATCCTTCAAGCCAGTAGCAGGATGATAGCTATGAACTTCAGTGCTACAGTCCTCTGAATACCCTCTATCTCTGAAAAGAGACATGTTTCAAGTTTTATAAACAGTAAGGACATATATTCACATGTATCAAAGCTACTAAGAAGCAAATGCTTAACCCAAGCATGTACATACATTTGCCAGCACCACACAAACCTGCTTAATCTTCCAGTCTTTCTGCATTTATCATCACTTTGGAGGTCATCTAATTCAGCTAATCCACTACATTAGCTAACTCTCTGAAATGATCAAATACAACCTAGGGTCCAACCCACAACTGAATTGGTCTCCAAGCATTAATGAAATAAATATGTATATATACACTGGTTCATCCTAACCACTAATCTAGGTGTTTGGGTTTTGTATATTTACTAAGAGTCAGGGAAGATATAGCCGTCCTGCACATGACATCTAGGGACTGCTAACCATTCAGAGTCAGACACAACATTCATTGATTTTAATGAAGATTATGCAAAGACCACAACCCCTTCACTTTTTCTGCAGTGTTGTTTCCCAAACTGCTAATACCACCAAAGATGGCTTCTTAGTCTTCCTTAATCAGTACAGAAGCTCATGCCATTGTCATGTATGTGCTTCAGAATACTGCATCAACAGCAACTCTACCATATCGAGTACACAGGCTGAATATAAAGTTTAAGCATTTATAATATCACTTCCACTCAGTATAAGAATCTGTTAGACCATTAGCTATATAACAGTTCTACATCTAAGAACATTCTTAAGTATTGCTCTTAAAAATTTTAAAGGCTATTATTGTTGCCATCTTTCCTTTTTTTTTAATCCAGAACATTGAATGTTTGCTTCAGTGATCTGAAAATAACTTTATTTTATTGATCACTACAAGTGTTTGTAAAATCACTGCTTCCAAATTTCAGTTTTCAAACAAGGAACACTTTGGCATGATATGGTTGCATGCCCAACAGTTACAAAAAGTAGATTCAATTGCAACAGTCATATCATTTACAAAACAAATGGACAGTGAGAGGAGTGGGGCACTTAAGGAAAGGGGTAGGGCACAGTGGAACAAGGACGGGTAAGTGTTAGAGCAAGACATTAGGTTTTGGTCTCACAGATACAGCAACCTAAAAGCAATTCATGTTTAAGATACATTGAAAATAGCCATGTGTCATGAAACATATGTATTTTGCCTGTAAGGACCAAATTAAATAATTTTGCCCAGCTCAACCCCCCCCCACACACACACACAAAAAGAAAAGAAAAGAAAACAGTGCATCTCAGTACCAGAAATATTTATAGTAAAAGTTCTGACTTTCAGGCCTTGTAAACCTTTGCCACATTTCACATACTTGTAGGGTCCCAAAAATTATTTTAGCATTTTATACATGGTGCAGAATTCAAGGGTGGCCACGGTGGTGCAGTGGTTAGTATTGCTGCCTCACAGCTAGAGGTTCTCTGGTTCAATCCTTGGCTGGGGTGCCTTCTGTGCAGAGTCTACATGTCCTCCCTGTGGTTGTGTGGGTTTCCTCCAGGTGCTCTGGTTTCCTCCCACATCCTAAAGACATGCTGTAGGTGGATTAGACACTGTAAATCGGTCCTAGGTGTGAGTGCATGCATGTATGTGCCTTCTGTGGAAGGTTGGGCACTGGGCTGGCAACTTGACACTGTAAAACTCCACTGCCAATTGTGAGCGGACAGGTGATCTACTGTGGTGACCCCTAACTGGGAAAAGCCAAAAGAAGAAGAAGATACATGGTGCAGAATTCAGCATCACAGAGTATATCATATATAGAAAAATTCATGCAGAGCTGGTGATGTTGCAGCATCCATTTAGAATATTTTAAAGTCTGAATGAATGCTTATACAACATGCTACACACTTGGAACTGAAGGTTTGTTAGTATTCATCCAAGCAGGAGTACAGAAATGTCAGAATCTGGGATGTGTGGACATGAAGTCATCCGAAGCAGTCCATCCTGTTAAAATAGTATGTCAAACATCAGGGAAAATTGTTACTGTCTGGTGACATTCACCTTCAATGGCAAAATTCCACTAACAATGAAGTTATCAGTGATTTTTTTCCTCAATGGACATTACACAGCAAATTATAGAAGCTGCAGGAACTGGCAAGAAAACCAAAAAAACAAAATATCCCCAATTACAATTTAATTGAAAATAATGAAAACAAAATGTTTCAACTTAAGGCACTATGGCCATCCAGTTGAATGACCATCTGCTAATGTATGTTGTATCAAAACACTAAAGCATTTCAGTTACCATACAAATAGTTTCTATGGGGAGATTCAATAGGTAGGACAGGTGAGACCTACAAGAGATTGGATTAGTGTTAAATAAGTTATTCTCCAAGATGTTGTACAACATTTAGGCTAGTAGAATCAGTTTCACCTTATACACATGTACCCAATTGAGAAGATATACATGTTTATGATTCAATGTGTGAGCAAATTCAGTTCATTAATGTCACATCTCATGAAGAAGGCAGCATCACAATATCCTTCATGCATTTCTGCTTAATGAGATACTTAAAACCACATTTTACATCCCAAGCCTTAAACTAACTTCTTATACAGAACGTACATCTAGTAAACTATATTATGCTACACTAAGCTATATTCTAAGTATGTTAGATGACAAATGTGCATTAACTGACATAGATGCATATGAGTGTAATACAATTGGCTGAAACCATATTTGGTTGACAAATTTGTTTGTTTTTTATGAATGCAGTTTGGTTGAATTAAGTGCTTATATAGTATAGGTGAGTAGGAGTGTGCAGGAATACTAATGTTTGACTAAAAAAAGCAGTGGTTGTGAAAATGTGCGAGACCTTCTTATAGCAGTTAATGTATATGTGGGAGTGTTCACCTAAGTGTTAGAGTAAGGCTTAGTAAGGGGAATACATTTAGTGATGTACCTGTTGGGTGTTATATGTCGTCTGTTTCTTTTTGCCTTGTGGAGTGGTACTGTTAGGGAACGTCTTTTCATAGGCTCATAGGTTCAAAGTTCATACTAGGCTATCTGCCCAAGGGCATTTATAAGCCTAGCCCATAGTTATTTGGCTTCCGCCACCCCTTTAGTTTGAAGAAAACTATGCCTATTATTTTGCTGTGCTTCTGTCAAGCAGTGACACTGAAGTAATCACTGGGGTATATCTGTGATCTTCCATCCATTGGTCAAGATTCCTCTTGAACAAGGCCAGCGAGGTGCTCTGCCTCACATGTACCGGGATTTTGTTCCACAGCATAGGGAGTCTCTGGGTGATGAATCTGTCCCTCCAGCACATTCTATTAATAACCGTGTCAAGGTTTAAGTCTCCCGCCCTTGTGATTCTGAGGGATCTAGATTTTTTGAGGTGAAGCATATTCATCAAATCTGGGTTTGACATGGCCTTATATGTCAGGCACGGGTCACCTCTGAGCAAGCGGTATGCGACTGAATAGAACTGGAGTTCCTTCAGTTGGGCAGCATAAGATATATTTTTGAGACCCTTTATCCTTTTGGTGAGGAACTTTTGGGGCCCTTCCAGCTGCTGCAGGTGTCGGGTCAGATCAGTTTTTCCCGAAGGGTATGACTATGCATTTCTTGGCGTTTAACTTTAGGCCATGGCTCTGGCACCAGTTATCCATTTCTGTGAGGCCCTTCTGAAGGATATCTGTGTCAGATGTGTTTTCAACTATGGCTCCCAGTTTGCAGTCATCTGCAAACTTTGTCAGCCATAACCCTCCTGTGTTTGCTTGTACTTCAGAAAAGTAGATGCCGAACAAAAGTGGTCCCAGGACTGAGCCCTGTGGGACACCACTTGTGACAGGCTTTGAGTCTGACATGGCGCCAGCAACTCTGACCCTGTGGGTTCTGTCACTTAGCCAGTTTGCAACCCATCTTGTGATGTATGGGTTTACATTCAAGCTGATGAGTTTTTCGATGATACCTGAGTGGGGTATTGTGTCGAAGGCCTTTGCCAGGTCGAGGTAAGCTGTATGGACTGCCTTACCCTCATCAATGGCCTTGGTGACTGTTTCGAAAAAGTCAACCAAGTTTAAAAGGCATGATCTGCCTTTGACAAAGCCAAACTGGGTTGGATCCAAAGTCTGCAAGTTCCCTATGTCTTTATTTATGAGTTCCATTATGATCCTCTCCATGGCTTTGCAGATAAGGCTTGTCAAGCTAATGGGACGGTAATTTCAGGGTCGGTGGAGGCACTGCCCTTGTGAAGTGGGACCACAGTCACCGTCGCCACTCCTTGGGTATGTATCCTGAGGTGAGGCTAAGATTAAACAGCTGTCCTAACTGCGGGTTTAATTCCTCATTGAGTTCATGGAGCACACAGCTGGGGACACCATCCGGTCCCATGGATGCTGTGTTTTTTGCCTTGGAGAGAGCAGTTCTCACTTGGGCGTTGGAGATGTTTGGGGGCTACAATCCTCTGGTATAGATATCTCTCCTTTTGGGGGAAGGTTGCACTGAACCTGTCAGCCAGTATGTTGGCAATGTGTGTAGGTTCAGTAATCTTCACATCATTTTGAACTAATTCTGAGCATATCTGGGAGTTTCCTCCTAGGTTTCTAACATAGCTAAAGAAGGCCTTATGATTGTCTTTTGAGTCCTTGGCGATTTTTCTCTCAAAATTTGCCTTGGATGATTTTATGAGAGCTCTTAGTTTTTTACTTATAATGATCAGAGGTGTCTTACCTTTCAAGGATTTTGCTCTATCTTGTAGTAGCTTCCTCCTTTTGTTGTAGAGTTTGTTTATGGCTGGGATCCACCAGACTGGACGCTTGCCTTTGGTACAAAGAGTCTTAGTTTTGCTTGGGATTGCCTGATCTATGCAGTCCTGTAGGTGCTGGTAGAAGGCATTTGTAAGTGATTCAGCGGCTTGAGTAATGTTTACCACTGGCTCAGGGGCCTTAAAGGAGACCACACTAGTTTTTAGAAGTGTGAAGTCGGCTTATGAGAAGTTTTTCACTGTGGTCTTTTTTATTTCAGGTGGGGGCAGGATGAGGACCTCCAGCGAGATTAGTTTATGATCTGATCTCACCAGTGAGGGGTATACTTCCTGTGTTGAACATTGAGGAACATGATGTGTAAGGTTGGATTTAGGGGCAGTGTTAGGGTCATACTGGTCAGTTATCCAGATTTTTGCAGAATGTCCACATTTTGCCTCATATTTGTGGCCTGTTCGTCATAAAACATGTGCTTTTCTACCAACTCTTTAAGGATTGAAGTCACTAAATAATCCCAAACGTTTGACATTCAGCCTTCATATCATTCAGAAAATGCATATTTATGCAAAATATGTGATTCTATCAACTTTCTATTATTGTAAGAGCAATACTTCATATCTGTTCCTGATTCTGAGTCTTTGTCCCCCATTCTATTTTATTGGAATACTTTGAACTGTCCCTTACTGGCATTTTTTCAGACAGGATATTGAGAGAAGAAATTAGTCTAGTCCTATATATATGCTTTCTATTGCATCTCAAAGTAAGACCTTCTTTTATTCTCAATGTATGCAGTGTCATGGTTAATGGAACAAAGGATCTGGACATATAATTTAATTCCACTTATTTATTACAAGATGTTTCATGGTAAGAAATGCCAGAAAAAAAATTCCCAGTATAAAATTAAAAAGGATTGCAGTTTCAAGAGAACAAATGCAAGAAAAATAAATCTGAAAATAAAGCAGTTTATAACATAATTCAAAGGCACTGTAATTATTTTTAGTGCTTTCATCTTTTTTGTAAAATTAAAACTTCATAAAAAAATGTGAAATGTACTTTTGTGCCAAAATACCCCTTCACCAAATCAAGTGACTCCAAATTATTCGACAGAAGTCTAAACCTCAAAATGCACATACTCGAGGCACTCCTTAGCATGGAGCAAATCGATAACTGTGCAGTAACAGAAACCTGGTTCAAAGCTCCAGAGAGCACCCCAGCACTACCAGGCTACAACTCATACCATACCTTTTGGCCCAAGAACCCAGACCAAAATACAAAAAGGAGGGGGTGTGTCAATTTTCATAAAGGATGCCCATGCCTCCAGGTTAGTAGTACAGCACGAGGCTTTGGAGACCATCCATGTGCAACTATCAGTGGGCAAAGCTGCTTTTCAGATCATAGTCTACTACAGATCACCTACCTTGTCTCAGGACCCCCACTCAGCATTCCTGAGAACATTGGAAAATACAAAGGTCCTACCTAACACCATGATATTGGGAGATTTCAACTACCCAAACATTGACTGAGTTAACTACTCAAGTACAAACTCCTTTGCCCAACGCTTCCTAGAGTTTATAAATTCAAACACCCAGGAACAGCTGGTCACCACGCCCACTAGAGATGACAACATACTGGACCTGATCATCACCAACATGGGGGATCAGTGCTCCACACCAGAGGTAAACCCCTCGCTGGTAAGATCAGATCAAAAACTAATCACACTGGACATCCACATCCCGACCCCACCCCACAAAGTGTCCACAAATTATCACATAGGTGGTAATCCACTAAGTATGGAAGATGTAATTAGGGACCTGGGGATCCAGGTAGATAGCAACCTCTACTTCGATAATCACATTTCCAAAGTAGTTAGAAATTCCTTCTATGTAGCCCACCTAATCACGAAAGGGTTCACCTCTAGATCAAGAGAGGTCATTGTGCCCCTCTACTCATCATTCAGTAGGCCCATAATAGAGTACAATGCCCCATTTGGAATGTACCTTACTCAACATCTGCAACAGCTGGAAAGACCACAGAAGTACCTCACCAAGAGGATCATGGGCCTCAAAGAGATGCCCTATGCAGCTCTTCTAAATAAACTCCAGCTTTACTCGGTTGCTTACCACCTGCTCAGAGGTGATCTCTGCCTGAAGTATAAGGCCATGTCCAACCCGGAATTAATGGACATGCTCCACCTCAAGAAAACCAAATCTATTAGAACCACACACTCCAGTGAACTAAACCTCAGCACAACAATAAACAGGACATGCTGGAGGGATAGATTCATGTCTCAGAGACTTTCCTAGCTCTGGAATAGAATCCCAATGTATGATAGGCAGAGCCCCTCGCTGACTCTCTTCAAGAGAAATCATGACAAGTGGATGGGAAATCGTAGGTTTACCCCTGGGATCACTTCAGTGGCCCTGCTAGACAGAGGCCCAGGAAACTAATTTAAAGGGGATGCGAAACCAACACATTCTGGCTAGGCTTATAAATGCCCTTGGGCAGATAGCCTAGTACCTACCTATGAACCTATGAACCTATGAACCTATAGTCTATAATATTTATGTTCATACAAGATTACTAGGCTACTGACTTAAGACCCTTTACAAGCCTAGCCAATGTAACCCAATTTTACCTAAAATATGGCCCCTAGGGGCAAGAGGATGGCATGGATTTGTGCCTATGCCTTGTGTATCTTACACAATGCCTCTGTCCATAATGGACATAGGCACTACCCCAGCTGTGAATTTGTGATTCCCCATCCATTGATCCAAATTCTATTTGAAGAGAGCTAGGGAAAGGCTCTGTTTAATGTGAATAGGAAGCCTGTTACAAAGAAAGGGCAATCTCAGAGACACATACCTGTCTCTCCAGCATGTTTTGTTTGAGTTGTTGAATAAGTTTAGATCCCTAAATCAGGGGGCCCTCATACTGTTTGACTTGTGGATGTGTAGCAGCTCCATCAGGCCTGGATTTCTGAGTGCCTTGTAGGTCAGGCATAGGTTACCCATTAATAGTCGGTAGGAGATAGAATAAAGGGATAGGGCTTTTAGTCTTTCTGCATAGTTCGTGTTGTTTACACTCTGTATTTTCTTTGTGAGGAACCTCTGAAGTCACTCCAGTTCCTGCAAGTGCCTAGTCAAGTACATGCCAAATGGTGCATTGTACACAATTATTGTTCTAATGAGGGCTGAGTACAGCAGGACTAGAATTTCTTTGGATTTGGATGCCATACCTTTACTCATAAGTTGTGTCACATAGAAGGACTACCTTACCACTGTGGACACATGGTGGTCAAAGTTCAGGCTACTATCTATCTGTATACCTACATCTCTCACCTCTCTATCTACTCTTAAGGATGTGCTTTTGCTGTTGTAATTTGGAAGGGTATTTAACTTCTCAAAAGGCAACCAGTTAAAAGTTAAAACTCCTCCACAGTCATATAAACATACATACATATAAATAATTCAACCACCAGCATAAAAAGGTGTACATTACTGACAAAAATATTTCACTTTTAGATTCTTTTCACACTTGCTCATTCATTATGTTCTGATTTAATTAAATCTCCTGGAACAGTTCACTGTATTCCAATAAAAAATAATGTCCCCTTTTCTGTATCTTTCTTTAATCTATTCAATAACAAATAAAGTACATTTTCTAAATTAAATACATTCTACAGAATGACCAGAAAGAGTATTTATATTAGACTTGTTTTATTTACAGGGATGTGATCATACTTTGTTTGATACAATTTCCTTTTAGTTTTTTCCAGCACAGAAATATCTGCATTCAGTGCAACTGGCTATGTAAACTACTCATTTTGTTGAAAGTTTGAGATGCATTGATTCATAGGTAAATAGATGGCTAGCAGGCCTTGTGGGTGGTTTTAAACCTAGTCAGTTTCCTATCTGTGAGGTAAATACCTTAACCATTATGCCATCCCCAACCCCCCCTTAATCATTATGTCAATCCCCAAATGCCTCATAGACATACAGCATGTCAAATCCAAGCACAAGGTGTAGGAGAATCTTAGGAAATGCAGATGTGTATGATTTTGCCTACAAGCCACCTTGTCTGTTGCTGCTGCATAGGCAGGGCAGTCTTCATCAAGGAATTCCAGCCAACAACTATTTAAGGCAATCAGTGTATAATTACTATTCATATACAGAATAAAAATAGTTGAGCCTTAGTGAAACTAGAACATTTATAACACCCACGGGGGAAATTGTGAGCCTTTCTCTAAAATGTTTAAATATTATTTTCATATTGTTACCAAAAGAAGGGTTGCCCCAAATCTTTATGTTATTTGGGATTTTTTTCAATTATTTCCAGTTATTTAAAATAGTATTTTGATGTCACCAGCTTTCATAAAATAAGTAACAGGACAAACAATTTAAATATGTCTTTGGTATAAATATCATTTCTGTCTACTACTGTCCTAGTGTTGGACAGAATAGGGCAACATTCTTATATCTAAAAGCCCAAACTGTAGCAAAACATTATTAATACAGGTTTCATCATAACAGCACTCAGGAAACATACAAGAACATTTATCTATTTTGTCTCAAGCACCCTTTCTGATGGGGGTATCCTAGATGCATATATACCCTGCCCTTTACTGACACATTTTTGATGTAATTATTATGTCTAATTTTGGAATCTACATACGATATACTGTTTAAGTCATAATTTGAGTTATTATATGCATTTTATTTGTATGCAATTAGTTGTTTAATTTTCTGTGATTTTTTGCTTTAAAATTTCTTAATAATGGTGACATTGAAGATGATAAGAATAAGGAAATGAGAAGTTCTTAAAATCGTTAATAGCAGTCTTCCATATTGTATGTAAATCAATATCAAGAAATGCAATATTAGATATGAACTATAGGTATGTGAAACTCAAAGAAAATGTAGACTGATAAGAAACCATTGGACTGAGTACAACTATTCAAGTGCTACTAACACAAGGCTGACTTGTTACACTTTGCCTAAAATGACAAGTAGTCTACACTCCACTAACCTGATCCTAGTAAATTACATAGCCTTCACATAACCAGATCCTAATAAACTATGTAGCCATCACAGAAACAGTAAACCTAAAACTCCCTCTCGCTTCCTAAACCAAAATTCCTCTTTCACTCCCAAAACCTAAATTTACCTCTTACTCCTTAAATCTAAATTATCTTCCCATTTTAAAAGTTTATGTGCTTATGGGGTCTGTGTTTAATTATAGAATTAAACTTTCATCGAATGCCTAAACATCAAACCCTGTTCATCAAATGTTCATTCATCGAAAGTTCATTTCAGCAAGCATATGAGACAGGGAAAGTAACTAGTTGGCCAACACTTCCCTGTCTTACACACATCTGTATTTCAAAGCCCTTTTCTCCCACTATAGTGCAATCTCAGACTTGGTATATATAGTTGGGGGGGTGTGGTGGTGATGCCTCCCACCTAGGTGAGATTGAAATAGTAAGATGGGGAAGTGTTATTTTCTTATCTCACACATACATTCACTGAAATGAACATTCCATGAATGAGTATTTTATGTTTAGCTGTTCACTGCTTATAAGGACAGAAGTATAATTTTGCATTCAGCTGATGGCTCCAGTGCAGCCACCCAGATATCCTCCTTCTGTAATGCAATTTATCAAATATCTGGATGCTTTGAGTAGAGAAACTTGATTTGGCCTTCACACTGCAATAAGAATAGCTGATATACCATCCGATGGCAATCATCAAAACTCTGAGAAAATTTCTAGAATAGTCCTTACCTTACTTGTATCTAGAAGTACCACCTATTCTCCTCCAAACAACATAGATTCTGGCCTGGATGAAGTACTATGACAGTACATTAGTCCCTAACTGGTGACATCCTGCAAAACACTGATAGAAGCCTCCTTACTGGTGCCTTATTTATAGCCCTGACACAGGCATCTGACCTGATTGAGCACTGTCTTCTCCTAAATAAACATATTGAAATTGATATCTGTCCAGACAGTACCCCCAGTTTAAAAACGTCAGTACAAATACTTCAGAGGTAAAATAGGATCCTCCCAATCAGAATCTTTATCTATTATCAAAGATGTGCAACAAAGTATCTTTCCTAGCCTCCTCCTCTTCTCCATATTCAATAAAAAACTTCCATGTAACCTCCATCATTTCTCACTCATCCTCTATGGAAATGATATGGCCATTTGCTGATCAGGTCACTCTTACACTAATATTTATTAAACTCCAGTCAGACTTACATAAGCTACTTCTCAACCTGTCCAAGATCAAAACTATGCATTTGGAACTCCAAAGATTCACCAATAATCTAACTCTTTAACTATCCTTGACTTTCATAAGTATACCATAGAAACAGCATCCATCTTCAAATAGCTAGCATTATGGCTTGATCAGTCTCTAAACTTCCATTTCCACACAGAGTAAGAGCAAAAATAAACCCCCTCTTCTGGGCCAAAACTATTTCCCCGTTATTTATCTCAACCAGCCATAGCAGCCAAAAACATGACCATACTCCAGACAATATCTAGCACCATCTATCAATTCATCATAAGCTTACCCATCTTTGAACATCACTGTACTACCCTAATAAAAGCCAAATGACTACCAATTAAACAAATCTCTAACCTACTATTAGACTCCCAGCTCTACATACTGAATCATCCTGTTGCAGCTAAACATCATGAAAAGCTCTTCATACAGCCTAAGACACTACCCATAAACCACCAATCTCCAAAGCACTACACATGCAATCTCCTCACAGGCACCTACTATTTAACAAGTTCTTCCCCTTGATCTAAAGTAAATCAACACTTAATCCAAAGTCATAGTACTGCTCAAAAAACACCTCTTTGTCCAAGCCAAATGCTCCTTCTTGAACACAGGATATATCACCTAACACACAATCCCTATCTCTTTTTCACTTCTGTTGTCCTCTCACAGAATTACTGAAGGCTGACCAGTTTAGAAACTAATGTATATATTATACATTACATTTTTTCTATGGAACTAATATGAACTACTCGGTTATTGTTATACATTTCTGTCTTTTTCTGTTTTTGAAATATTTTGTACTTCAACTGGGCTGAGCCTGAAATTTGCCAGTATTGATCACTGCACTATTGCAGTAAACAAAAATAAATAAATAAATAGACATTTAAAGAACTGTGTACAACTATCCATCTATCTATCTATCTATCTATCTATCTATCTATCTATCTATCTATCTATCTATCTATCTATCTATCTATCTATCTATCTATCTATCTATCGAGCCATATAAAGAAAGAGAGGGTGAAGGGGGAAAAGATATACCCCCAGATTCATTATGCCCTGCATGGCGTGCAGGATTAGTGCAGGATCTCTAGCAGGCAATATGTCTGCCGTGTGATCCAGGAACAGCCTACAGGGGCGTGCACGAGAGCTCCTGCACTAATCCTGCTTGGACTAAGCCCTTGTATGCAAATCACCCCATTTGCAGGAGAAATCCATGCAAATTAGGTGATTTTGTGATCCAGGAAGCTTGCGACCGTCTGTGCAGAACTAGTGCAATCTGCAGAAGTGTACTCGGTTAGTAACCGAGTACATTTCTGCAAAATCCAAAACGGAGCTGTGACAGCTCCAAATAAAGGCTGCATATCAGTGAGGAAGCATGTCAATGGCCAAGTATAAGGCCATTGGCATTGCAAACAAAACAAAAAATAAAAAAACAACTTTTAAGTTTTTTTTAGCTGATCTCGGCTGTTTAAGCATAGGGCAGCGGCATGCAAACGGGATCGGGGGAAATAACAAAATAAACCTAAATTAAGCATTCTAACTAAAATCAGTATTCTGCCATGCAAGTCAATGGCAGGCAGAAGACAACATGGTCAGTGAGTAGTGATTGCTAAGGGGGGAGGCTCAGTGTGAGACATGTAATTATGCATCAGCAGGCAATCCTATGCAAATGAGGGGAATGATATTGAATCCCAGTTTTCCCCAGCATGTGAGTTAGGTCCCAACAGTGTAAGAGCAGGAATAGCTTGGTGCAAGCCTAGGAATTACGTGACATCATGGTGGGGGGTGTCAGGCAGACTGTAAGCTGATTAGAGCCCTGTAGCTCGGGATTGCTCCTAGCTTAGCACAGCTAAGCTAGGGAGTGTGTCTAAACCTGCTTAGCACTCCGTACAATCCCTAAGTGGGTGTGCGCACCACGCACCAGGTTTTATAGGAAGAAAAAAGAGGTTAAACCAGGAAATAACAGCAGTGTGCACATTTAAGCACTCTGTTTGCATGGCGCATACTCGGGCTTAAACAGGAAGGCAATGGGAAGGGAAAACAGCAGTAGGGAGGAAATCAAGGATAACTAGCTTAGCTGGCAGGTGAAATGTGTCAGAATCAGCCAATTACACAGGCAGCAGACCAGCCCGGCCCAGAACACCACTATAAACTAAGCAAACACCTTCCCCTCTAGTTTTTCCCACACTCTACACCACCAGTGTAAACAAGTGGGGAACTTTTAACACTCACTGCAGAAAATGATAGGGGCTGCAATAGCTATCATACAACTTGTGGAAGAGGCTGAGGGTGGTGAGAATGTGAATGCTGTCAACCAACCCACAGTGAGGAGATGAAGAAGAGTGTACAGACCCAGGGTAACCTACCAGGGGCTACATGAGCTGGAGATAGTGGAGCACTATACATTGGACAGGGACCTGCTACAGCAAATTGTTGATCTGTGCCGGCCACACCTCACACACAGAACTAACAGAGGAGAACCCATCCCAGTGGATACCAAGGTATGTGTAGGCCTAAGAATACTAGCTACAGGTACCTTCCAAAGGCCAACTGGGGATATGATGGGGATTTCACTGGCATCAGCATCCAGGGTACTCCCCCAGTTCCTGGATGCCATGTCAGCACATGTCAGTGAGCACATATATTTCCCCAACACCCATGAGGCATTGGCCAGCAATATGCAACTGTTCCACCCCAAGGTAGTGGGTGCCATAGACTGCATGTACATATGCATCAAAGCACCACCCGTTGAGTGGGGTAGGGTCTACATCAACCGCAAGGTCTTCCCCACCATCAACTGCCAGGTCATGTATGATGCCCAGGGCATAATTATGAATCGGTGTGCTGGCTGCCCTGGAAACTATCACAATTCCCACATCTGGCATCTGACGCAGCTGTACCAGAGATTTGCCTATGGGAACATACCTCACGGTCACCTAGTAGGGTATGCTGGATACACACTGGAGTAGTGGCTGATGGCACCCATCAGAAATGCACACACACACAAACAAGAACTCCATAATGAGGCACACGCACAGACCAGAATTATAGTAGAGTGTGTGTTTGGGATGTTCAAGTCACAGTTCCGGTGCCTGAACACATCCGATAGAGCCTTGCAGTACTCACCAGCTACATGTACCCAAGTTGTCCTTATATGTGCCATGCTACACAATATGATCGTGTGGAAACAGCTGCAGCAGAAACAGCATGGGGCAGGGCCACACAGCCCCCCACCATTGCCAAGGCCTGCACAGGCTCAGAGGGACTTGGAGGAGGAAAAACCTGAGCCTGCCCCAGTGGGCAGAAGGAGGCATGCCTAGTATGCCCTGGCCTTGGCAAAGAGGCAACGCATAGCACATACACTGACACAGGATGGACCCAGGGAATAAAACCCCTCTCCGACTCTCACATACAGTAAAAAGGATGCCAAACATTACACTACCTGTGCCTAAACATGTGTAGGAAATGTACTACGTGCATCTGACATAGGCAGCCCTGAAGCAGCACCCTCAATACTGGGACACCCACAAGGTAAGTGACTTACACATGCCAGTCTAGGGGGTCACATACCCAACAACAGTCACAGCCAGCAGGACAGGTGCAGACAAACACAAACAAAGGCTGTGATATGGCCTCTGAATGAGGCCTATGGGTAACCTCCCCTCCAGGCCTACACAGACAAACAATAGAAGGTCAGGCAGTGGGATGTCAGTTCTGAAGGGTAGGAAGTCAGAAACTGATATGTAGGCAATTAAAAGCTAAGATCTGTAGTACACTGGTATGCCTCTAGCCAGCACGATAAGTAAGACTACAGACTGAAATGGAGTACCCGACATACCAGTACAGTCCTACCAAATGTGTACTAGTGTCAGGTGTGCCTCCCCATCTGACTCAGAAATGTAGTCACAGTCAGGTGTGCCCCCCCAATCCTGTAGTAATGTGGAAATAGTCAGGTGTGCCCCCCCATCCTATGTAGAAATATAGTAACAGTCAGGTGTGCCTCCCCAATCCTGTGTAGAAATGTAGAAATAGGTGTGCCCCCCCATCCTATGTAGAAATATATTAACAGTCAGGTGTACCCCCCCAATTCTGTATAGAAATGTAGAAACAGTCAAGTGTGCCCCCCCTACTATGCAGAAATGTAGTGACAGTCAATGGGGAATGATTGATGGATACCCCGCAGAGACAGCATGCTACCTGTTGGTGTACAACACAAAGGTCAGCACTGCAGTACAAACTGGACACGATTCACACATGCAATACAGACGGCCATACTGGGCATGCTCACACACTTAAACACATGAAGGCCATGTCTGCAAACACCAGTGGACCAAACATATATGGCAGTCGCAGTTGTTAGTGCAGACACTCATCAGTATGCACCACTCATGCCTTGCACACACAGTGGATAGGAATACAGACATATATGTAAGGACACCACACTATAATAAGCTAAAGGTAGACATACATAGATGTGTGGAAGAGGGAAACTGTGACAAGGAGCCATCCAGGCCTGTCCCACCCAGCACACAGCCAAAGGGCCCCAAGCACATGAGGTGCAGATGTTACTCACTACAAATACTAGCCACCAGTATCTATCAGCATGATAGACTACGTGGTGCATGTGCCAGCTGTACAACATGACTGTATAAGGAAGTAGTCATCTAGCAGCTGTATACATGTACCTGTGAAATATGACCCAGTGTGTGCTCACATGTGGTGTGTCAACCCGTAGATGAATGGGTTATGGCCCATGCACACAAACTGCCCTCTCAATAGCCCTTCTATGACAAGTCTGCTGAGGTCATCCAATGTGAAATACACCTTTGGGAGACTTGTACCCAGCAATCTCTGTGGTGTGTCCCATAACTGTGTACTGCTGTTGTGTGATACACTAGTTAGGTAGGAGTTCTAATCCCAGAGTTGGCAACTGTGTGCTTGTGTGTGTGTCTGACTGTGTAGAGAGCAATGCTTTTTAGGGTAGTCACACTACCAACAATTCAAATGCTCAACTTTGGCAAGGCTGCTGATGTTATCCACCTAGAAATACACCTCTTGGAAGGCTATAGCCCAGTAATCTCCATAGCGCATCCTGTAACTATGTATTGCTGTTGTGTGATACAATAGTTAGTTAAGTGTTCTAATCCCAGACATGGCAAGTGTGTGTGTGTCTGTGTCGAAAACAATGCTTTTTAGGGTACTCACACTTCCTACAATTCATATACTCAACTTTGGCAAGGCTGCTGATGTCATCCACCTAGAAATACACCTCTGGGAAGAATAGCACCAGGTAATCTCTGTAGTGCGTCCTGTAACTGTGTCCTGCTGTAGTGTGATAAAGTACTTAGGTAGGTTTTCTAATCCCAGACATGGCATGTGTGTCTGTCTGTGTAGAGAGCAGGGCTTCTTAGGGTACTCCCACTCCCTACAATTCATATACTCAACTTTGGCAAGACTGCTGATGTCATCCACCTAGTAATACACCTCTGGGAAGGTTGTAGTCCAATAATCTCAGTAGCATACCCTGTAACTGTGCACTGCTATAGTGTGATAAAGTAGTTAGGTCGGTGTTCTACTCCTAGACATGGCAAGTGTGCTTCTCTGTGTGTGTGTAGAAAGCAATTATTTTTAGGGTACTCACACTCCCTACAATTCATATGCTCAACTTTGGAAAGTCAGCTGATGTCACCCACCTAGAAATACACCTCTGGGAAAGTTATAGCCCAGTAATCTCTGTAGATTGTGCCATAACTGCATATTGCTGTAGTGTGATTTAGAACTGTGGTAGGATTCCATCTTCACCCATGGCAGTTCTGGATGTTTTGTGTGTGCCAATGTCTGTGTATGGAGCAATGCATTATAGGCTAGTCACACTCATTACAAATTGAATGTCCAACTTTGGCAATCCTGCTGATGTCATTCATTGTGAAAAACACCTTTGGGGAACGAGCTGTCCAATAAACCCTGTGGTGTGTCCTATAACAGATCCATGCTGTAGTGTGCTATAGACCCTTTTTAGGGGTTCTATATCCGCACATGTTGGTTGTGGATGTTCTGTGTGTGTGCCATTGTCTGTGTAGGGAGCAATGCATTTTAGACTAGTCACACACACTACAATTTGAATGTCCTACTGTGGCAATCCTGCTGATGTCATTCATTGTAAAATACACCTTTGTGGAAAGAATTCTCCAATCATCCCCATGGTGCATCCTATAACAGCTCCATGCTGTAGTGTGATTCTATACCCACACATCAGCTGTGGATGTTTTGTGTGTGTGTAACTTTCTGTGTAGGGAACAAAGCATTTTAGGCTAGTTACATGCACTACAATTACAATGTCATACTTTGGCAATCCTGTTGAGGTCATCCAATATGATATACACCTTTGTGGAAAAAGTACTCCAGTAATCTCTGTGGCGCATAGTATGACTGTGTAGTGCTGTAGTGCTGTAGTTTAGTAAACTAGTTAGGTAGGTGTCTTCCTCCTAGACATTGCAAGTGTGCATGAGTGTGTGGCCAATTTGGATTGGCTTTTGCATAATTCTTATATGGTGGCCCTATTATATATCACAATGTCCACCATACAGGGATAACAGATGTGAAATACCTGGGAGGCTGGGGTGCAAAGCCATACCCATATATGTGACATCAAGGCCAGGCAATCACAGTTAGTGACCCCAGTATTACCCAGAGCACACTCTCAACCCATGTCTCATACACACACACATGCCTAGGCAACAGCCAATATGTGGGTAGTACACTACATATTGGCCACTGATAGTAACTATGGAGTAATAGCAGTGTGCTACAGAGGGCATGGCACCCTGTCCATATGTCCAATATGCACATACATGCAGACAGTGCACCCTCCCCATGTTCCCCAATGGACACCTGCAACACCTGTGGTGCCATCACATGTGACCCACAAAGGACATACCATGCCTGCCAACATGCCCTGTATGGACAGATGCCACTGATACCAGGGAGTGCCGTTAGCATATTATCAATGTATGTGCAGAGTAAACCTGCTGCCCATTACCAGTTCCCTCCACAGGTGGGCAAGACTGGCACATCTGATGATAATCTGTGTTCACAACATGGGCCAGACACCCCAGGTACAGTTCCACATGTCACTGTACATGTATGTGGGAGGTGTGCACATCCCAGATACCATCCATGTCATGGACTAAGGAACACATACATGGCAAGCGATGCACAGCATTGGCCACACACAGTCACCCAGGTGACTGGATGGGGGATACAATACTCTCCTGTGTGGGCAAATGCAGAAATCACAGCCCTGAGCCACAATGCAGACCATTGGCATGTGGCCTGATGCCAATGTATATCTATCGCCTAGCCTTGTATAGCCATCTGGCACAGTTGACCACCATACACCAGTGCAGGCATGCACCCATGCATGTCAGTACTGGCACCATGTGTGTTTGTGTGTGTGTTGTATGCTCACATCCACACTCACTACAACCCCCATTGACATACTGAAGCATGCTGTCTGATGTCAGACACCTCCCCATACCCTTTGCCCATACAACCGCCATATGATCCATGTGGTGCATGTGATACCTGCACAGTGATGCGTTGTGGCAATCCCACTACTGATGAGGTTTAATCCTGGCCCTGCCAAGTGTGTCAGTGTGTGTGCTTCCCTGTGAGAGTGTGGCTGTGTTGTCGGTGGCACCTGTTCATGTGGACAGACACGTGTGCGAGATGTCACTCACCATTACATATATGTTCGGAGGGCTCCACAATAGGTAACCCATGTAGCGCATCCAATAACTGCATAGAGCTGTCATAGCACTATATAGTCGTCAGGGGGTTGATACCCTGTGCTGGTAGCTGTGTGACACAAATGTGCTTAGGTTTTACTCTCCCACCCCTCCCTGACTTGTCTTTGCCTCTGTCTGCCTCTCCCACTCCCTCTCTGGTGGATGTGGAGATCTACACCTGCTTTGCTTAGGCAGCAGCATGTGTATTTTAAGTAATGCTCATGATCAGCTGATGGCCTCTGCATGAATTGCAGCTCTCCCCTAGCTGATTGCATGTGGAACAGCTGTGGTAACATTCCCATAGCCAACTGCATGGAAACACACTCCAATATCTAGGAACATCATGCTGGTGTTGGCCCTTTTCATTCATGTGAGCAGGAACTAGATCTGTTGTTTGGCAAACAGCATCTCAGATGGATTGGGGATTTACCTGTAACAACATACACTGTGGAAACAGGGCAACACACAGGAGGGGGATGTGCCTGACCTGATTACAGACTGTAAGTGCTGCTATACTGCATTTGGAGTAATGTTGGTTTAACAGTGTGTGTGTGTGTGTGTGTGTGTGTGTGTGTGTGTGTGTGTGTGTGTGTGTGTGTGTGGAGATGGCTGTCTTACATGTCTCAATACCTGCCATGTCAGTTCTATGTTTATGAGGAATCCCCATCTGCAGGGTCATCTGCAGACTGGGCAGTGTGTTGTGCCTTTGGTTTCATGTGTTACCCATGGAGCATCTATTTGTGGACTGCAGAAGATAGTGTGAGGATTGCAGTCTGTAGATGGTGAAAGCTGTGACAATTACTGACTTCATATCCCTCATAGGACATATGTTGCAACAAAACCTGTTACAACAATAAATGTATGAGGTTATCACAGCAACATGTCAATATTGGACCTGTGTATGTGCTTACAGCCCCAACTCCGTCAATCTTTGCACATATGTCGTGCATGAAGAGGTGCATATGTGCTGTACACCATAATTAGTATCATCATATCTGATAACAAGCCAGTGAGATATCATACTGCTACACATGTTATGTACAGTAGGGGTTATATTTGATGACATAGCCTGGACATACTGTTGTTTTTTGTACAGTACTGAGGTCTGTGTACCTATGGTGAATGTCGACAGTATTTGTATTGTTAATATGTACCTTGGCCGGTGTACAGACTGTGGTAGTTGTCATTGTCCTAGGTCTCTTCCTATCTGATGTTACATGCTGCGCCACTGTATGTTACTGTATTGGCTTACATTTTTGTAGGGCCATACACACACATGTCCCATTCCACAGTCAGCCATCAGACCAGACTGTGTAGCAGCCCAGTATATGTAGGGTTAGTATGTGAGTGGCACATATGAGGATGATGTTGAACAGATAGTCCATATACTGCAATATTATGCTAGTTTGCCATATATGGCTGTGGCTCTGTTCTCACTGGTTGTGGTTATGCACTTTCACAGAGGTGTATCTTACCCTATGCTATGGCATGCCTGTACAGCCTGCTATATATGCAGATACATGTGCATTCCCCCATACGAGATCTAGGCCAGTGTTGAGCCAGTCGGCCTGTAGCCTGCACAGTACATTGTTACATGCCTAGCAGCTTAGTGTACTTACCCTGTGAGATGTCATGTGCAAATACTTGCCAGATGTACTGCTGCTGGGCATACCTTAACAGTCATGTATATCAGACAGAGCAGAGTGATGCTGTAAAGATGTATATCAGTATCTAGTGGGTAGTATGTGGCCATGGCACCTCTGTACCAGCGGATAGTATGTGTCAGGTCAGACAGGTGTGTGTGAATGCATAACGTATGGTGGCATATGTATGCCAGTTGTTATGTGTTATAACCATCTACATGGCTGGTAACATCCATGTTGTCAGGCATGGTACACATGTTTTGCACTAAGGGGGTTCTGTGTATACCTCTGGACTGTACAGAGTGTATCAGAATGTCCACACATATTAGCCAATATCTCTGCTGCAGTTGACAGGGCAGTACTTGCTAGCAGCGGTGCTTTACTATGATGTCCTTAGGATGTCTGTCAGCAGCCAATGGCACACATGTGGAAAGCAGATGTGATCCCCCCACACACACACCATGTCTGTGAAGACAATTCCAATTACAGTAGCAATAGTATATAGAACTGTAATAGTGCACAAATAAAGGTTTTCCATTTCTGCAAACCTGTGTGTGTTGTTTTTTCCTATGACCTCTCTGTGGGTATATGTTGCAGGCAATGATTGTCATTTTATGGGTGGCCCATACAGTGTTCAGTCATTCAGGTGTGAACTGTAGGCATAGTGGCTGTTCCATATTTTGTGCACCTCCTACATATGTATCTTACTGTCCATATCTCTGAGTGTGAATGTGTAGTCACATGTATATCTATATATATATATGTAAATATATATATATATATATATATATATATATATATATATATACATATATGTAAATATATATATATATATATATATATATATATATATATATATATATATATATATATATATATATATATATGTGTGTGTAATATATATATGTAATATTATATATATATATATATATATATATATGTATATATATATATTTATATATATATATATATATATATATATGTATATATATATATATATATATATATATATATATATATATATATATGTATATCTGTATCTGCATATATGTGTATATGTATCCTGGGGATGTTGATAGCTTCCACATTTTACATTTCCTATGGGAGCCAGACTGTACTGCATGATAAGTTACCAATACCAGCCTGACATCATACAAGTGGGATGTAGTACTGTTAGCATCTTGTGCCCATGTCATGTCAGGTCCTGGTTATGGGATCTGTAACACTTGGTAGTGTATTGCAGGGTGGGCGTGTTTGGCTGGGGGGGGGGTATGCCTATTCGTACAAGACGTATATTGTTTGCGGCCTCTCAACCTCATTAACGGTGCATGTGAACATATTTGTTTTTGTTAATCTACCATTGCTATTTACAGATGTATGTCCACATATACCTGTATATATATATATATATATATATATATATATATATATATATATATATATATATATATATCAGCTTACATATGTATGACTATGTCCATATATTCCTAGATATCTATATACCTGCATACATATATATACCTTGCTGTGCATATGTCAGCATATAGGTGTACACATATATATGTGTTGATGTAGGCTTTTGCATGTGTACATGTTCATATATATTTATATATATGTATATATTTCTAAATATACATATATATTTCTAAATAAGCTAAGCACTGCTAACTTCCGATTACAGTTTCTTATACTCAGTAGCCTTCCAGATTGCTCAATCTGTGTAGGCAGTGCTTACCCCCATGTAAACGCACTCAAACACGCTTACTAGTGCTTACATATGCTTACTACTGCTTAGTTGTGCTTAGAACAGATTACTAGTGCCTTTATTCATTATGACACTGATACTTCACATGTGTATTTCGTGCAGTACTCTAGTTCATAAGTATGTG
>NC_056733.1:360564009-360609009 GCF_019279795.1 Protopterus annectens | reverse complement strand
CTCATTGTCTTTGTGTAACTGGGAGAAGACCACAAAACACGACTTCCAGTCGTACATTCTACTGAAAACAATGTGAAAGATTCAGTGGATTGGGTTCTAGTGGGTACTATTAACTATAACCACACTGCCTTTGGTTTCTAAATTATTAATACAATTTGGTAAATTGGGTCCCCAGCTTAAATAAAAGTGCCTAAGAACTAATGTCAGACGTAAATCATAATTGCAAATGCTATGCAGCGGGAATGCTGCCTTGTACCAACTTACAAGTTACATATCTTACTTGGTCTTTCATTCACTTAGTAAAAGGTCAGTTTTTAAAGCTTACCTTAGGAAATCCAAAAGGAAAACATTTACAAACCATTTACATTTAACAAGAATTTCATATAAGAATTAAATTATAAATGCAATGACAGCTTATTTTAAAGGTGCCAAAGCTGTATGGAGCACATCAGGAAAAGGATGGGTGCTATATCTGAGGCATTCCATCTCATTACACCTTAGCAGTGCAGTATAAAATAATACTTAAACAGTATAGTTGCTTAAAAGATAAGATCTCTACCTCACAGTTTCATGTATTTTGTTCATTTCTGAATGCCAGTAAATGTCTGTGTGGTACCTGTATGCTCTCATCATGTCCGGGCAGGTTTTCTCCTAATTCCTAAGTCTTTTCACCTTGTGGCTCACGTCATCGCTAAAATTGTTAAAAATAGAGCAGTTCATGTATTTGGTTAAAAAATGAAGAAATTAAATTAAAACAAAAATGTGTACAACGCAATCTGCAGTAACCTTATAAAGTGCTTTGGAGTAAACACACTGTAAAACTTCCATTGTGTAAGAACTCTATGAGTATTTGTTCAAGTAGGGTCACTGTTGGAGTACTATCCAATACTAATAGAAAGCAGCTGTAGGCTGACATCTATGTAAGTGGCCAGACTCCTAAACCTCTGCTTACACAATAGTGCAGAATAATTTCTCCTTCATGTTGAGATGCATGCTTGTATCCCAGATAAAACGTTGTCCCATTTTTTGTTCTGTTGTTTCTCAACAACCATCATAGAGGCTATACCCTGTGCATAAAAGAGACAAGCATGTCTTTATCAAAAAGATGAATATCCTGCTTGTGGTATCCCACCCTGAAGTCATAGGTTTTAGTGCATGAGTTTGAAGGGGGGGGGGGGCTGCAAGAGAATGTGGTTGGGATCCTGCATTATAACAACAACCCTACTTGACCATCTACTCTTATTGTGAGTTCTTATAAAACTGCAATATGTTCTGTGTAATATAGTTATAGTACTTTTCATGGGAAATAGACAGACAATGCTTCACCTCAGATCTGGAAGGGGTAACCATAATGCCTGGCATTCTCTCAGAGGATAACCTGAAGGACTGCCACTCTGAATCTTACTCGAATACTGCACTGAATGTACAGTTTATAGAATTTGGAAAAAGTGTGGCCTGATGACAAGGTAGCTGCTTCACATATGGAAGGAGTTAAAACCTGCCAAAAGAAGGTGGCTAATGTAGAGAAGCACTTGAGAAGCATATGTCTAGTTACTAGTTGGCACCACTTGCCATATGCAAGTACCATGAACAACTGATCTGAACATCTGAGAACCTAAATCCAGTTCAGATAAGAGTGTAACTGCTGCAGGAGCTTTTACCCTTTGTTCTGAGAAACAGAATCAATAAATGGATAAATTAGTTAAGGGACATTTAACCACCTTTTAAGCATGAACCTAGGATTCATCTTAAGTCTGTCTCCATCCTTGTAAAACAATATGAAGGATTCTACTGCCACCAGATCTTGTGGCTCCAAGGTCCTTTCCATAGACATTACCATGACCAAGAAGATGTTCTTCCAGGATACAAATCTGAGTGGCATGGAAACAGCAAACCCAAAAGTTTCCAGGATCTGTTGCCTAAGGATGACATGAAAGCCCCACGGTAAAAGCAGAACCATAACTACAGTGGAAAGAAGATGGAGATTACTCCAAGTGTAAGTTGCTAGAGGGAACAATCAGTAGTTGCCACTGGGGTACAAATGGGATACCATCATAACTTTAATAAACTTTGGATGATATTGAAGCATCTTAAATAAATGTATTTATTTATCCTCTCTGCTATGCTAATTATTTTTAACTACTTTGAATAGTTTGTACTTTATTATAAATTCTATCATGCTGCTATGTAAACAGTTTTTCCTTTGCATCATATAGCCTATTGTGCCTCTTTGTGGAGCTTTTCTCCCCAGGCCTGTACTGAGAATGGGCTGTTCTTGGCCCAGAAGACTATCACGGTAAACAAATGCCAATAAATAAAATAAATAAATCAATTTAGTAGCTTAGTGTATTAGTAATTGCAACATGTAGTTGCATAAACTCTTTGCTACAGTTGATTTGTAACTGGAGCAAGGTGCTGGCATATGCTGTTTACCAAATTTCAGAGTTCTGAGAGTTTTTTTTGAGGGGGATGCCAAATTGGGAACTACCTAGGACTATGGCTCTGAGTGGAGAGAGAACTCATTTTAGTGGTTCAGGACAGGCCACTCCTTTTAGGAACTGCTTGATCCATGTGTTACATGCCAGAGGTAAGGTTAATAGAAGAAAAGCAGATACAACAGGAAAATAAACCTTAACCAAGTCATAAAACAGCTGTGCTCTAAATAGATATGAAAGATAAGAGAAACGGGGGTGGGGTAGTTACACTTTAACTCATTACAGCAAAGTGACGCCTACAAATGTTTCTGCAGATACATCAAAAAAAGCACCCTGGAAAGATGGAAAACAGCAATCCAAAGTTTTGATGCAAATGATTTAATGTTAATAGCATGAACACATATAACACAAATAACACTGCATTTTCATCTCTAGTATACAGACTTCATCAGATGTGGACAATCTATATTAACACAACCTTTATACCTCTCCCATCCTGTGTTAATGTAGATTGTCCACATCTGATGATGTCTGTACACTAGGGACAAAGGTGCCCCTCGAATTTACTAATCTTCCGTGCAGGAATAATCTAGTCCTAAACGGAAGCAGCAGTTTAGGAGGAGGACGGCAGCGCACCATGCATATTAATGAAGACGTGCTGCCTGACCTCCTAATCCTACATGGAGCATGGACAAGTGCAGGGGGCGTGTCTGAGAGCAGAGCTCTCAGAATAAACATGCCCCTGCAAAGTAGAACAGCAGAAACTGTAAATAAATGAGCGAGACAGCTCATAGGTGTCCGCATATCCCCACCAACAGTCCCCCATGTGTACAACAGCAACAGGACATAAAAATAAAAAGTGGAAACCCCTTTATTTTTTTTTAAAACCCCGAGTACAGCTAATCGGAGGTGCGTGGGTTTGACCATCGCTTAGCTACGGTTAAAGCAGCTGAAAAGGCTGAAGAGGATAACAAGGAATATATATGCAAATAAAGCAGCACAGCAATAGTGTAGTGGTTAGAGCATCCGCCTAACAAACAGGCATTCCCAGTTTGAGTCCCACTGCAGCACATGCCATTTTCCATCTCAAATCTGTATATGAACATATTTTTACATCTTTCTGCTGCATAACCTACCAAATAACATTTAAATGTGAACTGGAGTATTGCATTAAATGCACATGTGAAGTGTCAGTGTCATAATGAATAAGGCACTAATAAGCAGGTTTAAGCACAGGTAAGCAGTAGTAAGCATATATAAGCACTAGTAAGCGTGTGTAAGTATGCTTGCATGGGGGTAAGCATTGCCTACACAGATTAAGCAAAGTAGAAGATAACTGAGTGTAAGAAACTGTAACCGGGGTAGCAGTGCTTTCCATCATGGAAACCCATGCAAACCTGCGTACAACTGCTTTAAAGTGCCTTAATCACTCTGTACCCAATGGCCCATGTTCTGCCCAGCAACAAAATAAACTGTTTCTGCAAGGCTTTAACTCAGGACCCTATACACTATAGTCACAGTGGTCAACCACTAAACCATCACAGCAATACAGATGAATGAGTTATCAGCAAACTAATCCTCACCACAGGAAAACCAAACATGCAAACTGAATCTATGTACAGTGTAAAGTGGTATAACCTGCTACATAACATAAATATGTGAACTGGAGTACTGCAGTAAGCATAGATGTGAGGTGTTATTGTAATAAAGTGTAAAAGTCCCCAGGTCTCCATACAGTGTATGTACACATGAATCATGGATACCAGACACATATATAACCTGTAATGAAGAATAAATCACTGCCAAAAGGAAAATATAATGCAAATTAACTATTAAGGAATGCTAACCACAGCACAGCTTAAGTTAGTAAGTGTAAACAATGTGTACGGGAGCCAATTCAATCTGCCTAGTGGTATACCTCTTTAAGTAGTGCCAGCCTTATGTAAGCACGTGTGCCCATAGCTTAGCCTTTTCAAAACTAGCCAATCATGGGAAGGTGTGGGAAATTGGCAGTATTTAAACCCCACAGGTGGGAATACTTCTCATAACTGGTTGTAGCTTCCTACTGCAGGCAGAATGGCTGGTGTGGGTGAAGGCACTCGATTTAGAACGCAGAGCTGGGGCATCCAGGAGTCAAAATCCATGGTATGGCTCCTGGTAAAACACCATGAGCAGAGACTACTGCAGAGCCAGTACCAGGACTCACAGTATAAAATGGAGGCCTGGGACAGTCTTGCCTGTGACCTCACCAGTGCCACAGGTATCCCCCGGACTGGTGAGCAGGTCAGGCACCACCATCCTGACCTGAAGCAGTGGAGGGGGGATGTACTGGAACAGTGGATCCAGGAGTCTTGGCAGATGCCAAATACCCCTGTACTGAGTAAGTACTCATTCTACTAAGTATTAAATAATTGCCTAGCTTGTGTATACTGCGGATAGGTATGGCTAAATATCACTGTATTTATCTGACAGCTGCAGATGAGCAGGCTGCGAACCAGCAAGCCCATGATGCTAGGTTGCAAAGGCTGCGTCATGTGGCAGGTTAGTATTTTTCTGCATGTACTGTCATAACAAATAAATATAAGAGCCTTAGAAAGTGGTGTACCAGTAGGAATAAATGTGTAATATTCTGTGAATAAAGGTATAACCACTGGAGTGCTTCTGTTTACTCTTCTATCATATGTAGTTGAACTGTTGCATACTATAAATAGTACTGTTGTATTAAGCAGTGTTACCCATCCTGTGGTATGCAGAAAAAATGTGTATGAAGTTCTGTATAACAATGTTGGAAGTGCCAAGAGGTCAGTCATATTGTACAAGTGAGGGAGACTTAGATAGAAAACAGTAGAAAGCTTTACACCACTTCCCTGATGGCACCGTGTACTGTGATGTCAACTATAATTTTGTTATCACACACAGCAGGGGTTTGAATCCTGGGAGTGCTAGTAAGTTGTATGCATAATCATACCCCACAACTGTACAGATTTTGTTACAGTGTTCAGATAGAAAGCTGTATGCATAATTACCCCCAACAACTGTACAGAATTTGCTAGAATGTTCAGATAGAAAGTTGTATGCATATTCATATCCCACAACTGTTCCAGTCTGTCCAGCATGTCCAGATAAATGGCCCATATCACTAGCCTGGCACCCTGTTCCCTGAAAAATCAGTGTGATGATCCCAGAAAAGAAGGCAGCCGTTAATGACATATAACTGATAGTCAAATGTGTACATAGCCATGGAATGTATATGAAAACAAACCTGTCATTCTAGCACCTCACCCAAAGTGTATGACAGAAATTCTCAACATATGTGCATTAACACCTGTATCTTGTCACACCTATCATAATCTATAAACAGACCAGTGTACAATATAAGGCCATTGGGTAGTGTAATAATACATGTAAGGGAAAGATCACTGCAGTGACAAAGAATGTTGTGACAACTACAAGGATATATTAGTTGTTAATTGAACTCTCTCTCTCTCATGCCTACCATATGTGCAAAATAACCCAATGACACTCCTCAACTGGTATGTGTACACTCCAAACTTTTGTTGGGACATATGTCCTAATGGTTTATAAATATTCACATTTGTTTCTATGCATGTGCTATGTTAAAATACACCCATATTGGTGGCCTGTTGCCATCAATGAAACCTGCATGCTCTTGTAGTGGCCACTGTTGTTCCATATATGCATGTGTTCTGCTTGCTCTGCAGCTGTGCTAAATCTGGTGTTTTGGGTTAATGGGAATACCTATGCATGCTGTTATAACTAATCCTGAATGGTGTTGACTGTTACTAACCCATATCTGTCATAACCCTGCTACACTATAGCTCGTATAGGAAGGCCAGTCTGGGCACCAGCACATCTGGAGCCCAGCCTGGTACATCCTCCTCAGTGGGCCCTACACCACCTTTGGGTGGAACTGCTGCAGGGGATGAGTATCGCCCCCCCAGGAGTGGGCAAAGAGGGGAACCTGTCACCCATCAACATGTCTGGGCCATGGGAGTTTGATCTGGAGTTTCAAGACCGGCTACGCCAGCTTGAGGGCTGAGTGGCACAATTGAGGATGAGCCTGCCCCTCCTACCAATCCCCCAGCACAGCCATCTTTGGGGCTGTGAAGGTGCAGTGGTGACTGCCCATGGGTGGCGACCTCAGTCCCACTGTTCCCATTTGGGGGCTTATGGGCTTGTGACATCCAAACACCCCTCCCCGTCCAAGGTGTTTACCCCCCACATGTGTCATATACCACCCTTGTATGCGTCTTGTTTGTTTTGTGTTTTAACCTACCCATCCTACCTCCCCAAATATACCTACTACCCCTCCCCAACATCCCATTCTCACCTGAAAAAAAAGGGCAATCTGTTCCCACAAAATAATCTCTCCCCATACATAGCTGTCCATTTCGCACACATGTCAACTGGACACATGTAATCTGGTCTAATTGGAATCACAACAAATTTATGTTGCCCTCACCTCTCTCCCAGGGGTTTGAGGGTCCAAATCTACATCCAAATTCAGTGTATATGCATAGGTGTTGCTGTAGAAGAATTGGGCAGCTATGGACCTTTCTTACACCCTTCCTGCACGTGCCTAGCTATTTGCTCTACTGTCTTACCCTCTTTGTGCCCCTTTTTCACCACATTCCTATCAACCCTTTTTTCTTTTCTTTTAAAGAAATTAGCATAGGGGGGTAAGCGGGAGTAGGCACTTTTAAGCAGCAGTAAGCAGGTTTATGCTTGTTTGCACGGGGGTAAGCTATGCCTACACAGGTTAACGAATTTAAAAGCTAACAGAGTATGAGAAACTGTAACCGGCAGTGATAATTGCTTAGCTCTGCACAAACCCGCGCAAACCTGTGTACAACTGCTTTAAAGTTCCTTAATTGCTCTGTATCCAACTGCCCTTGTTCTGCCCAGCTACAAAATAAATTGCCTCTGCAAGGTTCAAACCTAGGACGCTGCATTCCATACACAAAGTGATTTACCACTAAACCATGACAGATAGAACAAAGATCAATGTTTTCAGAAACATATCATCCAGTCCTGTTATGCAACAGTACAGAGAATGTATTCCAACACATGGATGTTTGTGTGTGTGTAACGATATTAATATCTAAACAGATACAACATATATATATATATATATATATATATATATATATATATATATATTATATATTATATATAAATATATTTCTAACACTATATACATATATATATATCAACATATATGCACATATATACATGCATATGCCTAAATCGACACATATATGTTTCTACAGCTATATGTCTATATATACACAGCACATTACATATGTGTACACAGATATATATCTATGTAGGTATATATGGACATAGTTATATATATGTTAGCAGATATATATATATATCTATATAGGTATATATGGCCATACATCTGTAGATAGCAATGGCAGGTTAATAAATACACATATGTCCACATGCACCGTAAATGGAGTTGAGAGGCCACACACACACTATATGTCTCGTATGAATAGGCATCCCCCCCCCCACAGCCAAACACATGAACCCTGCAATACACTACCAAGTACAGTCTGCCTCCCATAGGACATGTAATATGTGGAAGCCATCAACATCCCCAGGATACAGATACACAGACACAGATATGCAAATACATATATATATATATATATATATATATATATATATATATATATATATATATATATATATATATATATATATATATATATATATATACATGTGACTACACATACACAAGCAGATACATGTACTGTATGATACATATGTAGAAGGTGCACACAATATGCAACAGCCACTATGCTTACAGTGAACACCTGAACAAATGAACACTGTATGGGCCACCCATACAAATGTCAATTGTTGCCTACAACATATACCCATAGAAAGGTCATAGGGAAGGTGCCACACACAGGATTGCAGAAATGGGAAACCTTTAATTGTGTACTATTACAGTTCTATATGCCATGTAATATAGCTGTTCAGACACTGACAACCATATAAACAGAGTACTGCAACTGTGAAACAGTTACACTAACACAGTAGTCTGGAAAGGAACACAACTGTTGCAGTCCAGGCCATACCCTTCAAACTGTACACTAGTGATGACAAACTGGACCACAGGATACCAAACAATCAACAGTATGTACTGCAGGTGTGCAGTTCAGCGGCCTCTATCTACACTCTGTACAAACTCAGTAAGTGGTAAAGACATTATGTGATCAGATGGGTTGTAACTGGTACATAACAAGGCATAACTGACACAATAACAAGCACACCAACAAACAGAACAATCTGTATGGCAGGAGGCAGTAGGCTTGCAGTACCGCAATTCATGTCAGTAATGTACATATAGGGGAAGTATACAGTACTGTACATCCAGATACCTTGCGGCAGCTCATCCCTGATACCCCCACATTTTTAACAGCCTAGGTCATTTATGGTGCTCCCCAACTAGACTCAATAATACAGGCCCATATACCACTGTTACATACACTGGTCTCTGGAGTGCATAAGGGCACACATGCATTGTGTAGGTGACACCCCCACATATATGACCCCAGCCCCACTGTATGTGTGAGGGATACAACAGCAGTGTACAAATGGCAGCAATGGCAGTGTGATATACTCACAGCCCACTACAGAACAACCCCCAACAGCATCACATATGTGCAATGCTTGATATGTAGATGGAGGACAGAGTCTGGAACACAGTCACATATGTGGAACAGTGTTGCCATACACTAAGCAAGGTGCTTGTGTTACAGGATAGTCTGCACCATGCCTTAGTCAGGGAATTGAGGTTAGAAACAGAATTGGATGTAGCTATGTACTGATCGCACGCAACACACACACTGCCAGTGTAATATCTGACAGAGGACCTGTGTGGTGGAATGACAACACATAATAGGCATACCTCTGTCCAGCAAGAGGATAGGCCCACATTATTGAGCTATGCAGACAGACTGCATTCCAAGGTAAACTAGTATGTACACACACACACACACCCTGTAACACCAGTGCTATACACAGCATATCACAACTCTACTCACAGTCTGTCTGTAGTTCCTGATCCTCCTACAAATATGTGGCTGTCCTGAGTGTGCATGTTCTCCTGTAAGAGGTATTGCTATCTGCTGTCTGTAACACTGATGCCCACACAGGAAGGATGTCCATCATACAGGAAATGTAAAGGGACCATGCCCACATGATGTAGGGATTCATAGTGGGTGGTTGCCATGACAGTGGTAATTGGAAGTACTACACATGTGTTGTTGTTGTGTCTTTCGGCTTTCCCGGTTAGGGGTCGCCACAGCAGAACTCCGGTCCACTAATGATTGGTAGTAGATTTTTACGTGCTGGCTTGCTGGGCCTAACACACAACCTTCAATGAAGGAACGCCTATTCACGCATGTCGGCACACAGAAGACGCTCTAACTGAGAATCATAGATATATATATATATATATATATATATATATATATATATATATATATATATATATATATATATATATATATATATATATATATATATATATATATATATATATATATATATATATATATATATTTATATGTACATATATCTGGATAAGTATATGTACATATATTTCCACCATATGTCCTGGACATGGAGTGTAGCCCTACCCCAGCCCCTATAGTCCCAAAGCCGTAGTGCAAGGGGATGTCAGGTATGTATAGCAGGTATATTACTAGACTATTGCTACTGTCATAGGGATTGTCTTCACTGATATGGTGTGTGTGGAAAGTCGCATCTGCTTATGACATGTGTGCCATTGTCTACTGACAGATATCCTAAGAAAATCATTGTAAAGTAACGCTGCTAGGATGTAATGCCCCTGTGGAATGCAGCAGAGATATTGGCCAATATATGTGGAACTTCAGACACACACTATACAGTCCAGAGGTATACACATAATCCCTTAGTCACTTAGTCACTGTATCACTGGCTTGTTATCAGATATGATGACACTATTTATGGTGTACAGCACATATGCACCACTTCATGCATGACATATGTACAAAGATTGACAGAGGTGTGGCTGACAGCACATACACAGGGCCAGTATAGACAAGTTGCTGTGATAACTCATACATTTTCCATTGTAATGGGGTTTGTTGCTACATATGTCCTATGAGGGATAGGAAGTCAGTAACTGGCATGGCCTTCACCATCTGCAGACTACAATCCTCACACTACCTTCTGCATTCCACAGATAGATGCAACTTGGCTAACATATGAAACCAAAGGCACAACACTGCCCAGGCTGCAGATGACCCTGCAGATGGGGATTCCTCATATACATGGAACTGACATGGTAGGTATTGCAACATGTACGACAGGCATATCCAGACAAACACTGTTAAACCAACATTACTCCAAATGCAGTACAGCAGCACTTACAGTCTGTAGTCAGGTCAGGCTCATCCCCCTCCTGTTTGTTGCCTCTTTCCACAGTGTATGTTGTTAGAGGTAAATCCCCAATCCATCTGAGATGCTGTTTTCCAAACAGCAGATCTAGTTCCTGTTCACAGTGACTGAAAAGAGCCAACACCACCATGATGCTCCTAGGTATTGGAGTGTGTTTCCATGCAATTGGCTATAGGAATGTTACCACAGCTGTTCCACATGCAATCAGCTAGGGGAGGGCTGCAATTCATGCAGAGGCCATCAACTGATCATGAGCATCACTTAAAATACACATGCTGCTGCCTTAGCAAAGCAGGTGTAGGTCTCCACATCCACCAGAGAGGGAGTGTGTGAGGCAGACAGAGGCAAATACATGTCAGGGAGGGGTGGGAGAGTAAAACTGAAGCATGTTTGTGTCACACACCTACTAGCACAGGATATCAAACCCCTGACAATTATGTAGTATTATCACAGTTCACTGCAGTTATTGGATGCACCGCATGAGTTACCTGCTGTAGAGCACTCAGAACATATATGTGATGGTGAGTGACATCTGCAACAGGGATACGGTAGATATACGGTAGTTGACATACACGTGCTTGCCTGCATGAACAGGTGCCAGCGTCAACACAGGCACACTCACACAGGGACGCACACACATTGACACACTTGGCAGGGCCAGAAGTGCAACTCATCACTAGTGGGATTGCCACAACACATCAATGTGCAGGTATCACATGCACCACATGGGTTATACGGAGGTCATATGGGCAAAGAGTATGAGGAGGTGTGAGACATCAGACAGCATGCTTCAGTAAGTCCTGGGGCCTGTAGTGAGTATAGATGTGGACATACGCACCATACAACACACACACACACACGAACACATAGGGTGCTAGTTCTGACATGCATGGGTGCATGTCTACACAGGTGTGTGGTGGTCAACTGTGCCAGCAGGCTGTACAAGGGTAGGCAATGGGTATACCTTGGCATCAGGCCACATGACAATGGTCTGCATTCCGGCTCAGGCCTGTAGTTTTTGCATTTGCCCACACAGGTGGGTACTGCATCCCCCATCTATTCACCTGGATGACTATTGTGTGTGGCCAATGCTGTGCATCACTTGCCATGTATGTGTTTCTTAGTCCATAACATGGATGGTGTCTGGGATGTGCACACCTCCCACATGCATGTACAGTGACGTGCTACTGTACCTGGGGTGCCTGGCCCATGTTGTGAACACAGATTATCATCAGATGTGGCAGTCTTTCCCACCTGTGACAGGAACTGGCTATGGGCAGCAGGTTTACCCTGCACCTACATTGATAGCATGCTAACAGCATTCCCTGATGTCAGTGT
This sequence comes from Protopterus annectens, assembly GCF_019279795.1. NCBI lineage: Eukaryota > Metazoa > Chordata > Ceratodontiformes > Protopteridae > Protopterus > Protopterus annectens. Next base: position 360,596,752 of record NC_056733.1, on the reverse strand, counting down.
CATCTGCCCATACAGGGCATGTTGTCAGGCATGGTATGTCCATTGTGAATCACATGTGAAGGCACCATAGGTGGTACAGGTGTCCATTGGGGAACATGATGGAGGTGCACTGTCTATGTGTATGTGCATATTGGACAGATGGGCAGGGTGACATGCCCTCTGTAGCCCACTGCTATCACTGCATAGTTACTATCAGTGGCCAATATGCAGTGTAATACCCACATATTGGCTGTTGCCTAGGCATGTGTGTGCATATGACACATGGGTTGAGTGTGTTCTCTGGGTAATAGTGGGGTTGCTAACTGTGATTGGCTGGCCTTGATGTCACATGTATGGGTATGGCTTTGCACCCCATCCTCTCAATCCCTGTATGGTTGACATGGAGTAGGGCCATCATAAAGGAAATAAGCAAAACCTCCTCCACATTGCTCACACACACACATCATGCCTGGGAGTAGAACCCCTACCTAACTAGTTTACTACACTTCAGAAATACACAGTTATAGTATGCGCCATGGACATTAGTAAAGTACTTTTCACCAAAGATGTATTTCAGAATGAATGACATCAGCAGGATTACCAAAGAAGGGCATTTCAACTGTACTGCGAGTGACTAGTCTAAAATGCATTGCTCCCTAAACAGACAAGTGAGATACACACAGAAAACATCCACAACTGACATGTGTAGGTATAGAACTCAAAAAAATGTGTGTAATGAACCAAATCCAAGAAGAAGTAAATCCAAATGGTGAAGCAAAAGCAATAGTTCAATAAGCTGGTTTAAATAACTTTAATTCAATCGAAACAAACGAAAACTGTGACACAAGCGCTTTCACTCGGACTCTTCCGAGCTTTTTCAAGTGAGACAATAAAAGCTTTCAAACAGACAACTTAAATACTATTACTTTTCAATTAATTAATTATGCAATTAGCCCGTTTCTTAAAAAAGCAGTACCTTAATTGAACATTTTTTGATCTTACTTATAAACAAATAAATATTTGTACATTTAAAATTTGCACCAGAATAAAGATGTTAAATAAAACTTAATAATTTACATACAACCTTAAAAACTGTTCCCTATCTACATAGAATGTTAATTGTTCTTATGAGCGTTCTTGAAAATTAAAAAATGTGTGTGTATGTATGAGAAATCTTAAAAGTTCATAAAAAAACTTTTTTAAAAACTTTCTTAAAAACTTACTTAAAAACTAGGGGGTGTCAGGCTTCCTATGACCTAGACATAATTGGATATGTATAATCAGAGTCTGGCCTTTCTTAATCTTAACACAGAGCTTATGCTCAAAGTGTCATTTAACCCGGGTGTTTTACTTGCGTCTAACCTGAGTTGCCAGATCAGTTCTCTATATTCTAGGGTAGCTTCCCAGTCTCCCCCTCATACGTCTGGCACAACCCGTTCAAGAACTAGAAATTTGAGCTTATAATCAGGGCATTTGAGAGAATGTTTGTAGAAGGCATTGTTTTCCTTCTTTTTTTCAATCTCATAAGAGTGTTCGTACAACCTTTTTCTAAGTTCCCTCTCTGTTTTTCCTACATAAAAACTATTACAGGTAACACATACCCCTAAGTAAACCACACCTCTCGTAGCACATGTAAAAGAACCTTGCGATTTAATGTTGAATTTACGTGCTTTCAAATAAATATGTGAATCATGTAAAATCATAGAACACTGCTTGCAAGCTCCACATTTATACGTTCCTTTGTGAGATTGCTTTCCATTGGTCTGTAAATGTGACCTTTTCTCAAAAATCTCTTTGAGGTTGGAGCCTTTTTTCCTAACAAATGTTGGTTTGCAAGCTATAATAGCCTTAAAATCTTCATGGGTTTTTAAAATAGACCAATATTTTGAAATTAGGTGTTCTATTCCATTATTATTATTTGAAAATGTGTATGCAAAACTACTACTCAGTTGTTTGTTTTTTGCTGTTGGTGACTTCAAGGGTAATACAGTGTGACCTTCACCTAAAAGTGGCCTGTAAGAACAATCCCTTAGGTTACGGACCTCTTGTGTTAGTGTGGTGAGCAAGTCTTGAGGATATCCACGCCTTAAAAACATGCTATGAAGATTGATAATTTCTTCATCAAAATCCTTCACTTTGCTGCACATTCTAGAGGCCCTAATTAATTGCCCCTTTACAATACCTTTTTTCTGATAGAATGGATGCATACTATAGAAATGTAATAATGAGTTCGAGAAGGTTGGTTTGCGAAAAATCTTTGACTGGAATTCACCTGTTTCTACATCCTTGTAAATAGTGACATCCAAATAGTTCAATTCTTCTCTGCTTACAACATGTGTAAAGCGGAGAAAAGAAGTTGTGGCATTGATATAATCTAAGAATGCTTCTAGTTCATTCATTGTGCCTTGCCATAATATACAAATATCGTCTAAAAATCTACGATAATAGATAATATGTTCTGCCCAGGATTGTTTAAAAATGTAAGAATCTTCCCATCTGTGGAGTACTACATTTGCATATAAGGTAGCACAGGAGGCCCCCATGGCCACCCCTTTCTTTTGTTTGAATATTTCCCCATTGAAAAGTATGAAATTATTTTCCAACACTGTCTGCATTAATTCTATGATGAAATTCGTAAATTTGTTGCCCAGGTTGGTTTCGTTGTTGAAAAAGTCACCAAACCAATTCAGTCCAGTTGCATGGGGAATACTAGAAAATAAGTCCTTTATGTCAATGGTGACCATGAGGACCTCAGGGGAGTATTCTTTAATAGCGAATGATTTTAGAAATTCCCAAGAATCTTTGCATACATGAGCCAACTTAGAACTGAATTTTTTGTAATAAAATCAATAAATTTTCCTAGAGGCTCAGTAATGCTCTCCGCGCCTGCCACTATGGGCCTGAAAACCAGAGGGTCAATTCCTTTATGAATTTTCGGAATTCCAAATAGGATGGGAATTTTAGGCTTACTGACAAACATATAATTATAAAGTTTTTCATTTATGGCTCCTTGTAAGAGGTCATCTGAAAGCAAATATTTTATTTTAGCCACTGCTATATTATATTCATTTCGAGAAACAAGAATGTATTGATCGTCATCTTGCAATAAGTCATGTATACAGGCTTCATAATTTGAGTCATACATCAAAACAACCCCCCCACCCTTATCAGGTTTCATTGTTCTTATTCTTTCATTCATTAACAGGTTAATGAAATCCCTTTCGTCTGTACTCATATTCTGTTTAGATGGCTCAAACTCATTAGTGCAAATAGTTTGTAAATCTTGCTCAACTACATCTTCAAAAATCCGTAAAACCGGGTGCATGGGTGGATTGAATGTACTTTTCCTTGTTGGATCTGTGTGGGTGGTAGAGTTGCCCTTAAAAAAATGCTTTATGTTCAGATTTCTAGTGAATAACTTCAACTCCACTAGTAGGGCTGCTATGCTGGAATTTCTACTGGGGACAAAATGGAAGCCTTTAGCAAAAATATTAAATGCTGTGTCATTCATCCTAACTTCTGTGTAATTGTAAGTAGTAAAATCATGTCTTTTCCAAATTGTACAATTTCCTTCCTTAAACACAGTAAAATTTTCATTTAGGTTAGGTGTTCCTAAATCTCTTAACTCAGCATTAATGTTAGATGTATTAGTTTTGTTCAATGTTAAATTTAAAAATGCTTGCTGTTCCAGGCCCCCATTGGCCTGTGGTGTTTCTGCCTATTCTGTTTATTCTGGTGTAAATTTTAAATGTACAAATATTTATTTGTTTATAAGTAAGATCAAAAAATGTTCAATTAAGGTACTGCTTTTTTAAGAAACGGGCTAATTGCATAATTAATTAATTGAAAAGTAATAGTATTTAAGTTGTCTGTTTGAAAGCTTTTATTGTCTCACTTGAAAAAGCTCGGAAGAGTCCGAGTGAAAGCGCTTGTGTCACAGTTTTCGTTTGTTTCGATTGAATTAAAGTTATTTAAACCAGCTTATTGAACTATTGCCTTTGCTTCACCATTTGGATTTACTTCTTCTTGGAGTAGGTATAGAACTCCTGACTGAGGTCTATATTACACTACAGCATGGAACTGTTATAGGACACACCACAAAGATTACTAGAGAAGCCCTTCCCCAAAGGTGTATTTCACAATGAATGACATCAGCAGGATTACCAAAATAGGGCATTTCAACTGTACTGCGAGTGACTAGCCTAAAATGCATTACTCCCTACACAGACAGTGAGACATACACAAAACATCCACCACTGACATGTGTGGGGTATAGAATCCCTAATTGAGGTCTATATCATACTACAGCATGGAGATGTTATAGGACGCACCACTGGGATTACTAGAGAAATATTTCCCCAAAGGTGTATTTCACAGTGAATGACATCAGCAGGATTACCAAAGAAGGGCATTTCAACTGTGCTGTGAGTGACTAGTAAATGCATTGCTCCCTACACAGACAGTGAGACACACACAAAACATCCACAACTGATATGTGTAGGTATTGACAGATGTCTATATCACACTACAGCATGGAGGAGTTATATATCGTGCCACAGGGATTACTAAAGAACGCTTTCCACAAAGTTGTATTTCACAATGAATTACATCAGCAGGATTGCCAAAGTAGGGCATTTGAAATGTACTGCGAGTGAGTAGCCTATAATGCATTGCTCCATACACAGACATTGAAACAAACACAAAACATCCAGAACTGCCATGGTTGGAGATGGAACCCTACCACAGTTCTAAATCACACTACAAAAGTATGCAGTTACAGGATGTGCTACAGAGATTACTGTGCTACAACCTTCCCAGAGGTGTATTTCTAGGTGGGTGACATCAGCAGCTTTGCCAAAGTTGAGTATATGAATTCTAAGGAGTGTGAGTACCCTAAAAACCATTGTTCTTTACTCAGTGAAAGACAGACAGAGACACGCGGACACACACAGTTGCCAAGTCTGGGGTTGGAACATCTACTTCACTACATTATCACACTACACAGTTACAGGACATGTTACGGAGATTATTGGGCTATACCCTTCCCAGAGGTGCATGTTTAGGTGAGTGACATCAGCAGCCTTGCCAAAGTTGAGTATATGAATTGTACGGAGTGTGAGTAGCCTAAGAAGCATTGCTCTCTACTCAGTCAGACACACAAACAAACACAGTTGCCAAGTCTGGGGTTAGAACACCTACCTACCTACTTTATCACACTACAGCAATACACAGGTACAGGACGTGCTACAGAGATTACTGGGTGTATGTCGTTCCCAGAGGTGTATTTCTAGATGAGTGACATTAGCAGCCTTGCCGAAGCTGAGTTTATGAATTGCACGGAGTGTGAGTAGCCTAGAAAGCATTTCTCTCTACACAGTCAGAGATAGACAGACATGCACACAAATACACAATCACACAATTGCCAAGTCTGGGGTTAGAACTACTACCTAACTAGTTTATCACTACAGCAGTACGCAGTTATGGGATGCTCCATGGAGATTACTGAGCTACAGCTCTCACAAAGGTGTATTTCACATTGGATGACCTCAGCAGGCTTGTCATAATACTGCTATGGGGAGGGCGGTGTGTGCATGGGCCATAACCCATTCATGTGAGGGTTGACATGCTACATGCGGGCACACACGAGGTCATATGTCACAGATATGTGTATACAGCTGCTAGATGACTACTTCCTAGTACAGTCATGTTGCACAGCTGGCATGTGCACCACATAGTTGTCATGCTGACAGATACTGGTGGCTAGTATCTGCAGTGAGTAACATCTGCACCTCATGCGTTTGTGGCCCTTTGGCTGTGTGCTGGGTGGGACAGGCCCGGATGGCTCCTTGTCACGGTCACCCTCTTCCACACATCTATGTCCGTCTACCTTTGGCTTATTATAGTGCATTGTCCTTACATATATATCTGTATTCCTATCCATTGTGTGTGCAAGGCAGGAGTGGTGCATACTGACATGTGTCTGCACTAAGAACTGCGACTGCCAGATATGTCTGGTCCACTGGTGTTTGCAGACATGGCCTTCATGTGTTTAAGTGTGTGAGCATGCCCAGTATGACCTTTCAGTATGTTGTTGACTGACATTGTCTTCATTCTTCTAAGTGTGTGAGCATGCCCAGTATGGCCATCTGTATTGCATGTGTGGATCAAGTCCAGGTAGTTTGTACTCCGGTGCTAACCTTTGTGTTGCACACTGACAGGTAGCATGCTGTGTCTATATGGTATCCATTGGTCATTTGGCATTGACTGTTGCTACATTTCTGCATAGCGGGGGGACACACCTGACTGTTTCTACATTTTTACACAGGAGTGGGAGGGGCACACCGGACTGTTACTGTAAGTGTACATAGGATGGGGGGGCACACCTGACACTTGTACACATTTGCTAGGACTGTACTGGTATGTCAGGTATTCCATTTCAGTCTGTAGTCTTACCTATTGTGCTGGCTAGAGGCCTACCAGTGTACTACAGATCTTAGCTTTAATTACCTACAGATTAGTTTCTGACTTCCTAGCCTTCACAACTTACATCCAATTGCCTGGCCTGCTGTAGTCTGTCTGTGTAGGCCTGAGGGAGGGGTTACCCATAGGGCTCATTCAGAGGCGATAGTACAGCATTTGTTTGTGTTTGTCTACACCTGTCCTGCTGGCTGAGACTGTTGTTGGGTATGTGAACCTTCCTGACTGGCATGTGCGGGTCTTATGGACACAAATATCACTCAGCCTATTTCCTGCAGTGGGTTTTGTCACCCTGTGTAGTACTGGCTACTATGGTGACTCCAGTATGTGTTACAGATGTCATGGTGCCACTATGAGTGTCTACTGTCTGCTGCCATAACATTCATCCACCTAATTCCCTTGCATGCTCACATCCATACCATAGCTACAGGTAACAGCACATTCTACTCCATGTGGCAATTGGTAGGTTGATTGACTTACCTTGAGGGTGTGCCAGGCTTGTGGATGGTGCTGGAGGGCTGCCTATGTTGGATGCACATAGTACACTCCCTATACATGGCTGAGCACAGGTAGTGTCATGTTTGGCATCCCTTTTACTGTCTGTGTGAGTCAGAGAGAGGTGTCATTCCCTGGGTCCCTACTGTGTCAGTGCATATGCTATGCGTTGCCTCTTTGCCAAGGTCAGGGCATACTGGGCATGCCTCTTTCTGCCTACTGGGGCAGGCTCAGGTTGTTCCTCCTCTGAGTCACTCTGTGCCTGTATAGGCCTTGGCATTGGTGGGGGGCTGTGTGGCCCTACCCCCTGCTGTTCCTGCTGCAGCTGTTTCTGCAGGATCGTATTGTGTAGCATAGCACATACCATAACAATTTGGGTACATGTAGCTGGTGAATATTGCAACTCTCCACTGGATGTGTCCAGACACTGGAACCATGACCTGAGCATCCCAAACACACACTCTGTTATATGTCTGGCCTGTGCGTGTGCCCCATTATGGCATTGTTGTTCAGGTGTGTGTGCATTTCTGATGGGTGTCATCAGCCACAGCTCCAGTGTGTACCCAGCATACCCCACTAGGTGACCGTAGGGGATGTCCACATTGGCAAATCTCTGGTACAGCTGCTTCAGATACCATATGTGTGAATCGTCATAGCTTCCTCGGCAGCCAGCACACACATTCAGTATAATGCCCTGGGCATCACATACGACTTGGCAGTTGATGGAGGAGATGCACCTGTGGTTGATGTAGGCCCTACTCTGCTCACCGGGTGGTGCTTTGATGTGTATGTGCATGCAGTCTATAGCACCCACTACCCCAGGGTATTCTGCTATTTGGTGGAAGAGACACATATTGCTGATCAACACCAAACGGAAATATAAGTGCTCACTGGCATGTGCTGACATGGCATCCAAGAACTGGTGGAATACTCTGGATGTGATGCCTGTGAGATCCCCATGATATCCACAGTTGTGCTTTGGGAGTTACCTGTGTCTAGTATACCTAGGCCTACACATACCTTGGTATCCACTGAGATGGGTTCCCCTCGGCCAGTTTGGTGTATCAGGTGTGGCTGGCACAGCTCAAAAATTTGCTGTAGGAGGTCTCTGTCCACCCTATAGTGCTCCACTATCTCCAGCTCATGTAGCCCCTGGTAGGTTACCCTGGGTCTGTACACCCTTCTCTGTCTCCTCACTGTGGGTTGTTCGGCAGCATTCACATCCTCACCACCCTCAGCCTCTTGCACATGTTGTTCTATGTTGCCTGCTGCAGCCCTTCTCATTTTGTAGGTTTTTTTTGTTAAAATTTCCCCGCTTGTATACACTGGTGGTGTAGAGTGTGGAAAAAACAGAGGGGAAGGTGTTTGCTTAGTTTATAGTAGTGTTCTGTGCTGGGCTAGTCTGCTGTCTGTGTAATTGGCTGATTCTGAATAATTTCACCTGTCAGCTAAGCTAGTTCTCCTTGATTACCTTCCTACTGCTGATTTCCCTTCCTATTGCCTTCCTGTTTGAGCCCGGGGGTGCGCCGCGCAAACACAGTGCTCTGATGTGAACAGAGCTGCTATTTCCTGTTTTTTTTTTCTTTTTATACCTGGTGCACACTGTGCGAACATGCGTATGCGCTGTTTTACAGGATTTTGGCTTGTGCTACCTGTGTACACCTTGATTTTCTTGGTATAAGATAGGACAGCCCTAGACACACACCCTGCCTTAGCTTAGCTTAGCTAAGGGCAAACATGAGCCACAGTGCTCCAATTAGGTTACAGCATGCCTACCACACCCCCTTCTGATGTCAGTTATGTCTAGGACTTACACTCATGATTTTCCTAGTCCTACACTCTTGGGTGCAGGCTTGCACTGACAGGGAATCTGGGATTCTCTATCCTTCCCCTCATTTGCATAGGATTGCCTGCTAATGCATAGTTACATGTCCCACACTGAGCCTCCCCCTTAGCAGCCATTACTCACTGGGCAGGTTGTATTCTGCCTGCCATTGACTTGCATGGCAGAATACTGCTTTTAGTTAGAATGCTTATTTTAGGTTTATTTTATAATCCCCCCCCCCCGATCCGGTTTGCACGCCGCTGCCCTATGCTTAAATAGGCAAGATCGGCGAAAAATAAATAAAAGTTTTTTTTTATTTTTTACACTTTTTGCAATGCCAGTGGCATTCTACTTGGCCATTGGCATGTTTCCTCAATGATATGCAGCCTTTATTTGGAGCTGTCATAACTCTGTTTTGTAGCTTGCAGAAATGTACTCGGTTACTAACCGAGTACATTTCTACAGACTGCACTCGTCCTGCATGGACAGCTGCCCTCTTCCTGGATCGCAAATTACCCTCATTTGCATGGTTTTCACCTGCAAATGAAGGTAATTTGCATACAGGAGCTCGGTCCATACAGGATTAGTCTAAGAGCTCACGTGCACATCCCGGGGGCTCGTTCCTGGATCGCACGTCAGCCATATTGCTGAAAATAGCTCTTAGACTAATCCTACACGCAATAAATGGCTTTGTAAATCTGGGGGGCAGTGTTATTTGTGGAGGCATTTATGTGCTGGTGTTATTGAAGCTGTGGATTGCTGTTTTCAATCTTTCCAGGGTACTTTTTTTTTTATTTTGTTTTTTGATTTCTTTATTGGTGACTATTTGGTGCCTTGAATTCAGTTTATTTCAGAGTTTCTGCAGATACATCCTACTGATGAATCTAGGCATTAAATCTTCCTTGTTCATATTTGCATTAATAATTCTAAAGCTATGTTTCATACAAAGTATTAAAATATTTTGTCCTAAAGCTTATACAATGGTAAACACACCTATATTGATATTTTACCTCTGTCTGGTGCATGTAAAGGTATATTAATTGTTGTTCATTTAATACTTATTTATATTGTCATGAATGACATGTTTTTCTAAATATCTTAACAACCAAGAAGCACAGACAGAATTGCTTATCCTCATGTGAAAGCTATCAGCAAATGAACAAAATGCCATTAACAGAATTTATTACCTGAGTGTTGCTGAGATATTAAAGCTGTTTATAAAATATTACAAACTTAATAGTTACTGTGTTTACTGTGACTTGCAAAATCCAGTTTAGAACCTAGAACCTAAACAATACTACCGCTATAAAAGCGTGCTGGAGTTCACTATTTAAACTTCTTTAATAACCCCTATGGTTCCAGAAAAAAAGATAGTTTGTTTGAAATGTGTGGACATAATTTAATTTCAAAAAAAGCTAAGGCTTTGCCCATTGAATGTTACAGAGCTAACTTGCAGAGACAGCTCCATTGGAGAAAATGAGTTAAGTACGTTCTTTGTCTTGTTTTTGTAACAAATAGAAAATATTTTCTATTTTGTAGGCATGATTTTCTTGTGATACGTTTCTAGCTTCCTTCAAAATGGTCAGCATATCCTGAGGAAAAAAAAAATTGCATGAGAAGTATACAGTTTAAATTTTCCAAGATGTTAGTCTGAGTCCCTTAAGGTTTGGCTGTACCATAATTCCTTCTCTCTTGTATGAACAGGTCTATCCTCAGCAATACAGAGGTTCCTTGTCTAGTTGCACACCATCAAAAATAGTGACTCCATGATCAAAACGTCATTTTTTGGATCATGATAGGTTGCTCTTTGTAAGCCTTCTTTACCACTCATGGCATCAGAGGTGTTGGGGACGCCCTAGAGGAATCTGTGTCAACATTACAAAGAGAATACTTCAGTCCTCCAAGGTCATCTTCAGGACAGTTTTGTGTATTAAACCAGGAGCTAATGGTTTGTGGAACGAAAACCAAGTCCATCTCTGGAAGGCTATACTTGGTTGTTAGCTTTTAGAACACTAGAATGCTCCATAACTCTCAACCTCTTAGCACAACAAATCTGGAGAAATCCAAAAATAATGGGAGGACAATGGCCCAAATATAGGGACAAATTTTAAATACTGGTCTTCTAAACTTAGAAAGTTGATAAAATAAAGGTTTTGGATTTGCATTAATTTTCCTAATGATATGAACTCTGAAAATCAAATGTTGATTATTATTTAGTAACTTCCATCCTCAATAATTTGGCAGAAAACTACACATATTGTGAGGAACAGAGCAAACATATCATGCAAAAATCAGGGCATTCTGTAAAAATCTGGACAGTTGAGAGGTATGGGTTCACTTTCTATTTGTAGTTCCTGTATGCACCCTACTCAGTCTGTCTGCATTGCTGATGCATTGAGGGAGTATTTATACAACCTTGAGATTCAGACTGGATTAGTACATTGTTTACAAAATGAATCAGATTGTGTTTTCCCATCTGTTTATACACGACATAAGCATGGTGTTGTCATTGTTGAGATGGGAGGCACTGTACCACCACTGTGCCTTTAACATTTTGAGGGCAAGTATCCCTGATAACATCTCTTTTAGGTTGATGTACAGTTTGTTCTGTGGAGGAAAAAGGTCCCTTGAACAGAAAATGCCCTGAAATGAACCCCCCCCCCCCAGGCAATGTCCAAGACACCAGTGGTTAGGGACTGGATTGATTCAGGCCAGGGTAACGATCGCCCCTCATTCCTGCTCATTTGATCTTCCCACCGCAAAAGTTTCTTCTGAATGCAGGACAAAATGAAGAGCCTCACATGCAGGAATTGTAAGTGCTGATTTCAGGATGTTCAAAGTTAATCTTCCTTTTATGCACTCAGATAAGAAGACCTATTAGTATGGTTGGTGTTGTATACTGTAGAGAGGAAATGTCAGCCTGTATCCTAAGATAAGTAGAGCTCTGGGAATGCAGCTTGTTGGGTGGATGTAATCTCACACCGTATTCCTACTGGTAATGAATAGTACTGCAACAATCGCATTACAAAGGGCATTCAGATTCTACAACTTTGACTGCAGATGCAGTTTTTGCAGAGCTGGAGCTGGGAATAATAATTTATCCACTCCCCTTCAAGTATTTTTACTGAAGTTTGAATGAATCACATGTTTGTGACTGAGATACTTTTCTTCATTATCAGTCTAATTAGAGGGAAGAAGAAAACAAAGCGTGTGCTGAATAACTCTTGTGCTGCTAAGCGATATAAAAAGGAGGGGAGGGCCTTTTTCCGTGACTTGTCACTAACATAAAAAACATATTTCTTCACTACAAGTCAAAGAAAGGCCAGTGATTTGAAATAGGAAGTGATTTATTGAATTAAGCTGACAGCATTCTTGTGAGAAATTATAGCTCTGTGTGACATCCTGAAATAAATTCTCATGTTGTTGTATCTGTGGAGCAGTGACTTACACCCACCCATGAATACTGAATCAGTCCTCCTTTCATTCATTTTTGTGATTACCCAGGGGCACTAAACACCAGGAAATTATTCCATCTAGAAGAATTTCAGAAATACAGAAGCAACGTTTATTTTGCAGTATTCCATTAAGTGTGGTTATATCCCACAGTAGAGAACAGTTAATGGTTGTCATGGAGCTGCATGTGAGAGTTCTCATATTCATGAGGAGGGAGTGTGGTTCATGCCAGGTTAGCCCTAGTGGTGTTTGTCTTTGATCTAAAGCACAAGCCAAGACAGTAATTGGGAGGAATGATTCACTACAAGAGAATCTGTTGTATGACAGCAGAACATACACGTCTCACTGTACCGAAACCAGAACACACATGTCTAAGTGTACTAACAGCAGAACATGCACATATCAGTGTACTGAGAGCAGAACATGTCTCCATGTGTCCTCCTCTTCCACAAGTGTCATGATATCACCGACCAGCCAAATAAGACAGTAAACCAATGAAATAAGGAAGTCCTTCTTAACTAATGTATACCCTTTTATAGTCTATACATGGAGTTAAGAATGCAAATTCAACACATTTTCATATCATAAATATGACAATGATAAAGAATACTACAGATGTGTCCCATCACTATAAAGCTATTTGATGCCAAGTGCTTCACTTAATATATTTAAAGAAATGCAGCTTTTTTTCTTCTGAGGTGGTACAATCTGTGTTAAAGTAGGTTTGTTGGAAAACCACTATTCTGCATTGTGGATTATTGCCCTTTCTGAATTGCATTATGGTTCCCAGTTAGTGCAGTTCCATAATTTATGAATGCAGAATCCTTAACTATTAACAAATAATAATTAAATGTGTTGCAATGTCCACATGTATTTATTTATTTTACATTTGTTTACTGGGGATGTCTGACTAGGCCAGTGGCCTTTTTTCAGTGGAGGCCGGGGAAGAAAAGCTCCTTTACAAGAGCACATTACAAACAATACAAACAATACATACCAGAAAACATACAGAATAATACAAGAAATACAGATATTAAAATAAACTAAATACATAACTGATCAAAAAATATCTAACAAAAAATACCTAATTAAAAGGTATCTACCTAAAAATGTCAAACTAAAAAATCACTAACTAGCAATCTGACAAACAAGCTAGCATGAAATAGCTTGTGCCATCATAGAGAAATGGTTGATCTGTAGGTAAATATCATGGCATAGGTGGTAAATATTTATGAGATGCATGTATGGTTGTTGTTCCTTCGGCTTTTCCCAGTTAGAGGTTGCCACAGCAGAACTCCAGTCCGCTAATGATTGGCAGTAGATTTACACGGTGTCAGCTCGATGCTCAAGCTTCAATGAAGGCACACCCATTCACACATGTCTTTTGAATGCCACTCGACCTCAGGGAGGACATGCAGACTCCACACAGAAGGCACGCCAACCGAGAATCAAACGGGAGAACCTCTTGCTGTGAGGCGAGAATGCTACCGCTGCACCACTGCGGCTTAAGGCACTCCAGCCGAGAATTGAATGGGAGAACCTCTTGCTGTGAGGCGATAATGCTACCGCTGCACCACCACGGCTATATAAAAGCAAAAAAATAGTTGGATGTTGTTATGCTAGTGTTACTTCTTCTAAACAGTGATAGCTAAGGCAATATAGAATTGAAGTACAAAAAGGAGGGAATATGATGCACTATAAGTGACTTGAGATAGGTAAATAGGGATAAAAAGGAGGAGTAGTGAACTAGAGGTAGGTGGAGAGAAATTGGAATTCTGTGAGTGCCAGGATAAATAGGAAGTTTAGAATATAGTAAGGGAAAAGTTATTATGGTTGTAAGAACAGGGAAGGACAGAATGGATCAGCCTGGGTTAGTGCAGGAGCAAAGCTAGTTGTTGGTCAGGTGTTCCTTAAGCAGTAATTTAAATTTGGATGTATTGCTAGTGTTTATCATTGTTTGAGGTGTGGAATTCCAGGACTTGTATATTTGGTGGGAGAATAGAGAGTTACCGTAATAGTTATTAGGTTTATTACTTTGAGTAGTAGTTTGTTGGAGGATCTTAATGGTTTGTTATTTGAGTAGGGCTGCACTAAGCTCTTGAGTGATGGACAGTTGTCTGGATGGTGGAAGATGGAATGAAAGAAAGTCAGTTGGTTGGGGGACAGGAGATGAAGTAGTTTGATCCAATTTTGTTTACGAAGTCCTGTGCAGTGATCTCATCTGTAGGGGAGGTTAGTAGCAAATATTAGGATTTTGTTATAACAGGACTCCAGTTTGTTTAAATCAGATTTTCTGAGATTGGTGAATATTGGTGAGGAATAAAGAAGGGTAGATAGAAGATGGGACCTAGCTATGGAGTGTCTAGTGGCATCAGTTAGGTATGGCCTGACTCTGTATCATGAGCCTAACTTAATATGGACCTTTTTGATACTTAGAGGGAGGTGTTTGTCAAATTTTCAGTTGTTTTCAATTGTGATTTCAAGAGGTTTGGTGTGTTGGACAGGTTCAATTTTAGTTTTATTGGTGAAGTAGATGGTGGGTAGTTATCGGGTACTTTGCTATTAGTGAAGAGCATAAGCTTTGTTTTATTCGGGTTGAGTATGAGTTGAGATTCTGAGAGGTATTTTTCAATGTCTTGGAAAGTTTGTCTGGTTGTTTGTAGGAGTTCTGGTAGAGAGGGAGCTGAATATATGAGGGAGGACTCATCTGCATATTGAACAATGGTTGCATGCTTGGTGGCTGTGTTAAGCCTGTTAGTGAATATGGTGAAGAGCAATGGACTGAGAACTGAGCCTCAGGGTACTCCTACTGAGACCGGTAATAGGGTGTAGAGTTCATTTTGCCACTTAACTGCCTGTTGGTGGTCGTTTAAATAGCTGAAGAAACAGAGGAGGGCAGGCTGGGTTAGGTTTAAGGCAGCTAGCTCATTTAGTAGATTTTGGTGTGATACTGTATCAAAGGCCTTAGATATATCAAGAAAGATAGAAGAGATGAGCTGGTTGTCATTTCTAAGCTGGTTGATTGAGTTTATAAAACTAACAAGGGCAGTGGTTGTACTGAGTTTAAGTCTGAAGCCATGTTGAGCTGTAGATAGGAGATTATTACTTAGTAGGTAGTTGAGGAGTTGTCTGTTATGCATTTTTCAAGAATTTTGGCTGTGGGAGGGAGGAGGGCAATTGGCCTGTAGTTTGAGAACTCAATACAGGAGTTGCCTTTGTGAAGAGGGAGGATATGAGACATTCCAGAGTCTGAGGATGTACAGCTCATCAATGGGCCTGTTTATTAGGGGAGAGATATAGGGTAGGAGATGGCATCTGCTGCTAGCTTTAGAAATTTATTGGGGAGTTGGTCAGCTGTCAGGGAAGATGGCTTAAGTTTGGAAATATATGTTTTTGATGGTATTAGTTTGAATTGGTTTGATTGTAAAGGAATTGCAGGTTCTGCCTAGTTCATTAGGAATACATTTAGGGGTGTTGTTTTTTACTAGGGAGAGTATAGAATTGATAAAGTGCAAATTAAATTGTGAGGCAATACTGTCTGTGGTATTTCTTGTGGTTGGATCTGGGTTGTGATTTGTCCAGGCTGATGTAGTTATTTAATGGCTCCTCAGAATTTCTGGGGGTGTTTTTGGTGTTTTTGTTGCATTGTTGTATAGTATAGCTTTTTGTCTTGCTTGATTTGTTTTTTGATAAGGTTGCGTAACTGACGGTAGGTAAGGAGGGAGTCTTGATTTTTGGTTTTCTTGTATAGATCCCATGCTCTGTCTCTCTGTTGAGGAGCTGCTTAGTGTCATTGGTAAGCCATGGTATGTGCTTGGAAATAGTACAGGTCTTTCTAAGGGGAGATGGGTTGTTTATGATTTTGAGGAATTTTCCATTGAAATATTCAACAGCCAAGTCTAGGAACAGATGTTTTAAAGGTAACCAGTCACATTGTTCCAGAAGCGATTTCAAGACTTCAGGGGAAAAAATGCCTTTTGTTGTGAAAAAGTTTGTAAGTGATGTTTTAAGTAGAACAAATGCAGTGCTGGAGGAGGTGAGTGGGTATATGATCACTTAGTCTGCCAGGGAGACAGCCAGATTGGTGACAGAGTAAGAGTTTGTTTGTGAGTGTCCAGTGTAGAATTGATTCTGTTCTGCTCTGCTTGTCAAATCTGGTAGGGGATTGTATAATTTGACAGAAACCATGATGTTTAATATAATTGGAGGGATTATTTGATTAGCAGGTGGACCAATCATTGTTGAAATCACCCGTTATTATTGTTCCTTGTCTAAAAGGTGAGGCACACCAACAAATGAGGTCTTCAATAATTGCAGGGTTGTTATCTGGGGGTATATAGATAGTTATTATAATGATGTGTTTGTTGGAGTTTAGGGTGAGTGATTAGAATTTCTACATTCCAGGGGTCTGGGTGATTGACTTGAAGTCTTTCCAGTCTGATAGTATTATAGCTATGCCACCACTTCATTTATGTAGCCTGTTGTGTCTATGGATATTGTAACCATGGGTTAGGATTAAACTATCTGGTATGTGGAGTTTTAGCCATGTTTCTGTTAGGATAGCTAAATGAGTGCACATTCTGTTAATGTACAGCAAGGATGTGGAGTATTGGTTTTGTACCCTCAGTTTGTGCTGTAATTCAAGAAAATACTAACAGTTGATATACCTCCATTCACAAATATGGTGCACACTACAAAAGGCTAGGGTAGTGGGGAAGATGGCTGAAATATCTGTGAATGACTGAAATACATATAGCCAGTAAACTAGCTGATAGTAAGTGGGCAACAGAAGTCTGACTTCCAACACTCAAGAAGTGCAAATAATGTTGTAAATATGAATAGGTGACATTAAACAATTGAAAGAGCTGCACATCACTTTCCAACAGCTGATGGAATAAGTGGTCAGAAGGCTAGGGCTGCTCTCTGGATATGAAGCCCTAGTCTTCACTTTGTATAGCATTATGCATGTGTAAATGCCTACCAAAAAACAGATGATGTAAAAGCATATCACCTGAAACAGCACCCATATCGCACAAAATATGTCAAGCCCTTAAATAATCCATCTTGTATCAATGTGCATGCATACAAATATATTTAGAGTTAATGACAAATATGCTGACACATATAGGAGTCCCAAAAAGCCAAGCATACATAATATCAGGGCTATGTTCCTTAGCAAATGAAGTAAAAAGCAGTGCAGTGTTTATGATACTGTTGTTCTGCCTCAGTCTCTGTAGTCCAAGTAGTGTAAATATGCAGTCAGAGGGCATACCATAACCAACCCTTCACTCCATCTCCAAGGTTGATAAGATGATAACGTTAGTCACATGTAAGCATCTTGTTTTAGCTATTTAAATAAAGTACTTTTTACAGTCATGAGCAATAGTATTACAGAAGGCAACAGCCCTGCAATGCTCTGACTAGCAAGTCAAATATATAACCAGGAAACTGCAGTATAGCTTTCTTTAATGGGATTACTTATATACATGCAGAATTGCAATATACTTCCCCATGGTACATGAGCAGGTCTGAATATTTTATTTATTTATTTTATTTTACATTTGTTAACTGGACTAGTCTAACTGGATATATTTCCATTTTCAGTAGAGGCCCGGGGAGAAAAGCTCCAGTGAAACAAAAATAAAAATTTAAACATTTAAAAATTAAAAAAATAAAAAAAATTAAAAAACATTTGAAAATTTAAAAAAAATTAAAAAAATTAAAAAATAATTAAAAAACAGTTAAAAATTAAAAATCAATATTAATACATAATAAATGAATGAATTTCAATAGAAGATTATTAAAAAAGCAGGAAGTAATTAGAATACAATAAATTACAGCAGTATTACTAGAGTAATGTAGGCATTTACAATAGTAGAGGTGACAATATGTATAGGATAATTCAATATGCAGTGAGATACATGTAGACTATCAGCATATTAACAGGATAGAGATTTTCAGAGCATTAAGCAGTATAGATTACATCAGTATGTTGAATTCTGTAAACCAGTTACAGTCCTACCGCAAAGAATGTGAAATAGGTAGAGGTTCAAGAGAAGAAATATTTGTAGTGAAGGAGAAGGTTAATCAGGGTTGCTACAGGGGCATAGCCAGTTTGATTTGAGGTGTCTTTTGAGGTTTTGTTTAAAGAGAGGCAGTGAAGAAATTAAAGTTAGGTCATTAGGTAGTAAGTTTCAGTTTTTTCCCACAGAGTTGGAAAACAGTGAAACTCCAGCCATGTTGTAAGACTTGTTATGCTAGCAAGACGTTTGCTGGAAGAGCGAAGAGAATTTAGATTTTTGTATGGGATTATGAGATTGGAAAGTATAGGGGTGCTGTTAGGTTTATAAAATATCTTGTAGGCAATGGTGAGTTGGGAGAGTTTCAATTGGTTTTGAAATTCAAGCCAGCCTAGCTGCGTTAGATTCAGACAATGGTGAGTTCTAAAAGGATTTCCGGAGGCAAATCTGGCAATGTTATTATAGGAATTAGCTAGTTTGATGAGATTATTTTTCTTTAGATTAGTATATATTGGTGAGGCATACAGAAGAGTTGAAATTAAATGGGAGTGTGCAATCTTAGTTCTGGCTATTGGTGTTAGGAAAGGTTTAATTCTATATAAGGAGCCTATTTTTCTATTGACAGTTTTGATGGTGTTATTTATGTGGCTGTCAAATGTAAGGTTATTGTCAATAGTAATTCCTAGCAATTTAGTGGTAGAATCGGGAAATATACTTGTGCCATTATTGGAGATGATAGAGAATTCTATGGTAGAGGATTTGCTGGTGGGTGTGAAGAGAAGGAGTTTAGTTTTTTTGGCATTGAGCAGGAGGCAACGTTTAATAAACCATGTTTCAACTATGTTGAAAATATTCTGAGTAAGCGAATGTAGATCATTTGGGGAGTTTGCTGAGCATATTAGTGTATAATCATCTGCATATTGAATGCAGGTGGCTTGTGGAATGGCTACATGGAGGTCGTTGATAAACAGTGAGAAAAGAAGTGGACCTAGAATAGAGCCCTGAGGGACACCGAGTGTGACAGGTAGAAGGGATGATATATTATTTTCCCAAAGAACTGCTTGTTGTCTATTGGTAAGATAAGACTTGAACCATTGAATTGCCAGGCAGTCAAGGGAAAGGGATTCAAGAATGTTGATAAGAAGGGCATGGTTTACCATGTCAAATGCTTTTGACAGGTCAATAAAGAGTGCAGAAGAGAGGTTGTTGTTATTACGATTTCTATTAATGGCATCTGTAAAGGATAATAGGGCAGTTGTGGTGCTATGGGATGGCCTAAAGCCATGCTGACAGTTTTCTATGATGTTGTGTTGAGATAAATGGTTTAAAAGTTGTTGGTGAATGCATTTTTCCATAATCTTTGCTAGGGGTGATAATAGAGCTACTGGCCGGTAGTTGGAATAATCATTAGAGGTACCCCCTTTGTGTAGGGGGATAATATGGGAGATTTTCCAGATGTCTGGAACAATTCCTTCTTTAATGGTTCTATTTATGAGGATGGAAATGGGATAAGAAATTACTTTGGCTGCTTTTTGCAGGTATTTTGATGGTAGCTGGTCAGCAGAAGGAGTACAAGGTTTAAGTTTTTGGATGTATTTATAGATGAGAGTGGTTGAGATGGGTTTCAGGTGGAATGTTGGAAGAGTGCCAGGTATGGTGGAAGAGAAGCTTGAGCTGTCAGGGACTAGTTGACTGGCTAGTGATTGTATGGTCTCTGTGAAGAAGGTATTGAAGGTATTGGCAGTTTGGTGGGGGGTGTTTTGTTCGGCCTGGGATGGGGTAGGTGTACATGAGTGGCCTGGGTTTAGGAGTTTATTTAAACTAGACCAGAACATTTGGGGATTGTTTTGGTGATTTTGCTGTAACTTATAGTAGTAGTTCTTTTTGTCTGTAAGTATTGCCTTTTTAGTAATATTTCTTAAATGCTTAAATGTTTGTTCATTTGAGATAGTTTTGTTAGCTCTCCATTTAGCCCAAGCCTTGTTCCTAAGTAACATTTTTTGTCTGGTTTCTTTAGAAAACCAGGGGGCAGTCTTGGACTTCATTATAATGGACCGTCTGGGTGCATGCTTATCTAGGATCGATAAGAATTTAAAGTTTAGGTATTTAACAGCTTCTTCAAGTGGTAGTGTTTTTAAAGGGTTCCAGTCACAGGCTCTAAGTTCATCTTGGAAAAGTACTGGGTTAAAGTTTTTGTTGGAACGTGCAATCCTACATGTTGGGGGATTAGAGATATCATTTTTTTGCCTTAGAATGTAGGTCAATGAATGATCGCTTACATCGTCTGGCAGAGTTCCTATGTTGTAAGCTTGATTCTGTTTATTTATAAGTATCCAGTCTAAGGTGCTTTCTTTCTTATTTGGTTTATTGATTCTAGTTGTGGAAGTGATAGTTTGACTAAAGCCATGAAGGTCGATATGGGAGGTAGGATTAGCAGTGTTAATAGCTTTCCAGTCAGTATTAAAATCACCAAGTATTATTGTTTCTTGAGGGTAGGTTGAGGACATCCAGCTTAGAATATCCTCTATAGTATTGATATTATTACCAGGTGGTAGGTAGATACAAATGATATATAACGATTTGTTTTGGTTAATTTGAAATCTGGTAATAAGGACTTCTGCCTTACTATGCTGAGGTGGGTTGTATGGTAAAGTGGAGATTTGAAGTCCATCTTTGAATAGGACTGCTACTCCCCCACCCTTACTTTTTATTCGATCTTGTCTTAATATATTATATCCTTGAGGAATTACTTCATTGTCTTTGGTGTCTGGTTTTAACCAAGTTTCTGTCAGGCAGAAGATGTCAAAGCCAATATCTAGAAGGGCGTGGAGATGGGCTACTTTGTTTTTAATACTGCGGATATTTAGGTGTCTTATTAGGAAAGAGTTTGGTAGTTTAGGGTGGGTTATTAGGGTAGCAGGATTAGTAGGGCCAGGGTTAGGGTGGATGTCACCGTCTTTTAAGGAGGGATTGCTTAGTTTGATTGTAGAAGTATTTGTAAAGTTGGTTAGATATTTTACTTTCTTTACTGTGGGTTTATTATATTTAATGTGGGAGTATCTATGGTATTTAGGTAGTCGATAGGTGGGAACAAAAGTGATGTTAGTTTGAGTGTTATGGAGTATGGGAGTATGTATAGCTGTTTGTTTTGGGGAACAGTTGAAATGGAAATAGTACAGTTTTTCAAAGAAGGTGATGAGGTAGGTGGAGGTGAGAGCAATTGAAATTAAAGCTAAGAGTATTGGTTTGGTCATTTTATTTATTACTACTAAAGGTGACTTGAAGAGATATGTAAGGAAGTTTTAGGAGTTAAGTCTAAAATTGAAATAGGTGGTAATTGGAAAAGAAGAGTGTAAAGAGAGGGAATTGATACTTGTTTGGTAGAAGGAAAGGGATATGGTAGAATACTCTAAATATTGGGTTATAGTTTCTGGTAGGAAGAAAAAATGTAGGGGTGTGGTAATTTCCTGACAGGAAGGAGCAAGGGATTGGTTGATTGGGAGAGAGGGTGTGGTTTATGAAGTATAAGTTTAGGACCACTGGGGGTGGGTGGGAATTGGGGGTAGGGTAGGGGAGCAGAGTGAGCCCGTAGGGTGAATGGAGCGGGTCACAGCTGAGAGAGGCTGGGGGGCAATCAGTTATACAGTGAGACTGTGTTTTACAAGCTTTGAGTAGGTAAGAGGCACTTTCTTTATCTACTTAACATAAGACATAAGAGGTTGAGAGTTTAGTTTAGTTGTGTAGGGGAAAAGGGACAAATAAAGAGTTCTATAGCAGGAAAAGTAGGTTATGTAGAGAGTAAATTGAGCAGTTCTTTAACTGGGGTAGTAAGTGATAATAGAACAAGTTGTCAGGTTTATTTATATTAAGGCTAGCAAGGTTAAAGTTTCTTTTACAGTCCTTCAAGGGGTGGGGGTAGTTACCTGTAGTAAGAGTATAAACAGGGGTAACTTGAGAGGCTAGTACATAGGGCTAGAGGAGTTTGGCTGGCAGTAAGAAACAGCTTTGCAAGCCCTGAGTTCTGCTGCCCTCTAGTGGAATATATTGGAAATTACATGAAATTAGCAATTAAAGGAGGTAAAGGGAGGAAAAAAGTAGGAAAAAAGTAGAATATTAATAGCTTAATAGAAGACTAATATTGCCACTAGCACAGTTGGCAGGCAAATCCTCAGACTTGACTACCGTGACTCCTGAAAAGTAAGTGTAAGATGAAGGGACACACACATACGGCACAAACAAACAATGGATTGGAATGTGTTTGTCACTGCAGCTATAATAAACAAAGCAGTTCAAATTATGAATGTGAATGTCACTTCCCCATAGTTAGTACCATTTTACTGTAGGACATAACCTGCCCAAGCCCTTATATGCAATATAGTCATAGTTTCTTAGGTAGATACTAGACAGGTAGACAGGGTGAAATGAAGACCTAATATGATCACAGACAAATAAGTCAAATACCCCATCCTTGAGCTTGCTATACCCTTAGTTGTACTCCTTTACATTTTCAAGGATGGTTGTGCAGGGTATCCCAGAGGTGAATTTAAGAAAACCCATCCAGTCCTTAAGATTAATCTTGACATTGGCTGGTGGGTAATACTTTCTTTGATATGTAGAGGAAGCTTGTTCCAAGGGTGAGAAATGCAATGTGCTAGGACTTTATGATGTGAGTGATAGGACTTTATGATGAGAAAGATTCTTACTTATTTGTTGATGGAGATTATGATCATTTGTATGATTACCTGAAGAACTATTTGTCTTATGAAGATGAAGGAAGTCAAACAGGACAGGGTCTTTCATGTCATGAAAGGCTAACCATAGATCCCCATAAAGGAAAAGTTAGTTAATTTTTTATTTAAGTCATGTGCTTATTAAATGTACCATATTGTATCATTATTTTGTGTCTGTCTTGAATGTCCTATATGTGTGCACCTACTACCTAACCTATCCTATATAGCAACTCTGTCATTCTTAAATACTATCATCAACCTTCCTTTCTCTCTCTCCCTCTCTTAAAAAAATGCTAAAAATGGCATCTGTCCAACAATTAATTAATTAATTCATTCATTCATTCATTCATTCATTTATTTATTGACATTTGTTTACTGGGAATGTCTGACTGGCACAGGTGCTCTTTTCAGTGGAAGCCCAGGGAGAAAAGCTCTAACGTATAATTTTTAATTCAATCATTGTTTACATTAACACATTTTATAATACATTTCAGTGAATTTCTAGCATAACAGTCAGTATAATAAAATTTGTATTGATATTCATAAACATTAAATTTACAAGCCTTGTACTGAGACTTTACAGATAGAAGAGTGATATATAAGATAGGTAGAAGTAATTTATGAAATACAATTGAGTGCACTGTTAGAGGAGATAAGCAATTTGAGTGTTAACAAAGAAGTAGTGATGAAATTACAATTTGGTTGTGCTAATTAGAAGTATCTATAATAGTTTAAGAAGTACAATAAAGTGAGGTATTAGATGGGAATAAGCAGGTTAAGTGATTTAATGCTTTAAAGGGAGTTATAAGAAAGGTGATGAAGGGTGTTAGAGAGCAGTGTCCCAGATGAGGTGTAGGGACAAAGCCAGGACAAACAAACTGCACCCAACACATAGCTCTCCACTTTGCATATGTGTGTATATATATATATATATATATATATATATATATATATATATATATATATTGCACACTTGATTTGGTCAATGGGTCAAAAACATTACTAAGTTGTCACACATCATATATGATGTGGGTATCCAAATTTTCCATATTCTTTGTACATATGTAATCTTAGCTTGTGAAGATGTGAATAGGCATGGTGGGCTCCCACCACCATCCTCCTTATTCATTAATTAACCTGTAGTGCCCTACTCTCTGCTTGCTCAGCATTTTCATATTGGCCCGATAAATCCCATTTCTCACCTTCAGTCTGGTGAAAACTAGATTCTCAGACCAGACACATGGCCAGAAATGGCCTATAATCAGAAGCCTCTATGTCTGTCCTCGACATTTGCATGACACTTGGCATCAAGCAGTAGGCCCTACTGCTAATTCTCACCCTATGGCAAAAACTCGAAAAATAAGCAGGCCAGTGCTAATACATTGCCGTTGGTCATGCAGCTTAACTTGGCAGCAGTGCACTTCAGTAAGCAATTCTGACAGACTAAAAGAAATCTCACTGGCCTCTGTTACTTGTATATGCTTTATTGGGTCAAGGTATACTTGATATGAAGAGTCCATTCCAGTGCTCTGCTGTATACAACTGAGGGTAAGATTCTCTAATGTTTTCATTCCCAGTGTCTTAGTGTGTTCCACTGAACTTGTACAAATACAACCATATTTGCCATCTGGCATTGATGAGTGTAATAGTGATATCATTTTCATGTATGCCTTGTTATTATTCTGCACATTGCACGCACATAATAGTGAGATGTAATTGATGCACACATAAACACAAGACTTGCCTGCAATACTGAACCATGCATTGATCTGGAAATTAACAGTCAGGAATGCATGGGTGACACTCCACTGTGTGACAACTGTCACTATTAACCAACATCTTGCTGTTGAATCCTTTTTATATCACCATTGTTATTGCCATTCTGGACAATTCCTTCATTTGTGAATTGTCAGTCACAAGACAATACAAGTCCCGTCATAGCTTGACTTATGACAGCATTGATATGGAACATAGTTGCTCTGTAGTTATATAAAGACCAGTAATGTGTATGTAGCATCACGCTTACACACATGGGCACACACACACACACACATACACACACACACACACACACACACACACACACACACACACACACACACACACACACACACACACACACACACACCTCATTTCCTGCCATGGAAATTCATGTGAAGCAAGAAATTCATCAGACTTAATTGTAACACTTTAGAGTAAAATAGCAAATTACACTTGCAACTTTCAAAGTTGCACGATGTTTGGCATCATGCAGCAAAGTTAACTAGTGGTAAATAACACTTCATTTTCTGTTGCAAAAACTAATGAGAATTTGTCTTCAGCCTCAAAAAATGAGAATGTTCCAGTTACAGAAACAAGTACAGCATGTTGAACAAAATAAAAATCCAAATCAATCCTGCAGTTTTAAACAGAAAGCAATACTGATGAGAGTATGAGGGGTCATTTATTATTATAACAGGTCACATACATTAATGTAATCTTGAGGGGATATTTAGATTATCAATATGGTATGTTGTGAATTGTGATCTTGTCTGTGTTTGATTCACAATGCATACTGGCCATTCTTCCACACGTATCAAGCTCCTTTTGACTGTCTGCTTTCTCACAACTCTGATATGATTTTCTCTGTGGCATCAGCAGCTGTTATACAGATCTAGAGAATGGGTAAGAGTTCAAATCTAGCAGCACGTGTGTACAAAAGCAACTGGGAACAGGCAGGACTGGCTTACTCAATGGATGTGATAAGTATAGTTCTGCTTACTGGTAAAATTCACAAAGGTGGAGGTTTTGAACCCCTATATGTCGTACTCCCTTTTGAAGAAGGCAATACATGTTCCAAGACCCTGTTCAGGATATCCAGTCACCGGCCAACTGTAGTATGATTTTTTCTGTGGTAGCTGCAGTTAATATACAAGTGTAAATAAAATCTGCAATGTGTACCTAGTAGAAGTGCATAATTAAATAGTAACAGGTGGGATTGTGTTACTCAAGAAATGTGATATGTATCATTCTGCTTAGGAGTAACATTAACACAGGTAGAGGAATTTGATCCTCCAAGTGTTAACTGTCATTTTCAAAGCATTTATATCACGTTATCGAAAGGTGAAAATAGCAAACGCTATTTCATCATCCCCAAAACATCTAAACATGAAAATATCGAACATTCAGAACAGCAAATTTTTTCCCATGGAAAAGATTTGATGCTCCGAAACACATACACACAACACAAGCACATCAAACAAACAGCAACCACACACATACACTTAAATTCCTACATCTAACGCTACACTAAACTAAACATACACTACTATCTACCCACTTACCTTAACGCAAACCCTAACCCTAAGGTCCGTCACTATCACACACTCACCTAACCCGCGCCCTAACCCTAACTCACTTAAGCCGCCCCTAACCCTAAAGTCTGTCACTATCACAGACATGCCTAACCCGCGCCCTAACTCTAACTCACTTAACCCCGCCCCTAACCCTAACATACAAACAATCACACACTTACCTGAACCCAACCCATAACTTTCCACCACAGTGCTAAGAATAGCGACGCCACAGAAACGGCCAACCGAATTCTTTCCCGAGGAAAGAATTCACTGTTCTGCAGCTTTGCTATTCCTAGCATTCACTGAATAGTGTTCGATATCAGAACATTTGAAGTTTTAATACTTCAATGTTATGATATAGACCCTTTTCAAAGGAACCCATATGCATCAAAACACCCTGCTCAAGATATCCATTCTAATGTGTGATTTCTGGCCATTATTATATGACTTCATCTGTGGTATCAACAATTGCTGCACTGCTCTAGAGATTACAGACTTATGTAGGAGGGTGTTCAAAATCAGCATAATGTAAATACTATGATGTATATTAGCAACTGATAACAGGCAGGACTGTCTTACTCCACAGATGTGATATATACAGCTCCACCTAGACATAACATTTGCACATGGAGAGGGTTATAATCACCCAGTTGTTGTGCTCTCTTTTGAGGGTGGCCTTATCTATTAAAACACAGTTCTCAAGTTGACAATTCAGCTGTGTGCTTTCTGACAAGTCTCACTTGATTTCGTCTGTAGTATGAGCAGATAGTAGAATGTCATCTGAGGTAAGCAGGTGTTCAAATTCAGCTTTGTGTAACCACTATTGTTAATGTTTTAGAAAATGAAATCATAACTAATAGGCCTGGCTTCCTTAAAAGATGATTGTTGTCAATTGCACATAGGGATTTCATTTGCCAAAGTGGATTTTCATCCATCAAATGCTGTATTCCTTTTTTAAGGGGGGGCATATAAATTACAATACAATGCTCATGATATCCCTTTAAATGTGTGCTGTCCAACAACTGTGTAATGACTTCCTCTGTGTCATCACCAATTAATGCATAAGTCTAAAGAATGCTGACTTAGACTGAGAGGTATTCCAATCCAATAGCATAGAAATTGTGATACTGTGTTCAAAAGCAAGTGGTAACAGGCAGAAATGGCTTACTGGGACTCAACACAGTTTTGTTTCATCAAGGGCAGATCATGCATACTCAACCTGGTGGACATCTTTGAGAAGGTCACCAAAGCAATGGATGAAGGTAAAATGGTTCACACTGCCTACCTTGACCTGGCAAAGGCATTTGACACAATACCCAACTCAGGTATTGTTGACAAACTCAAAAGGTTAGGTACAAACTCATATGTCACTCGGTGGAGACATGACCCAGGAAGTTAGAATTGGGAAGTCCACCTCTACAAAGAGGCCAGTCACAACTAGAGTAGCTCAGGGATCAGTCCTTGGACCGCTCCTTTTTGGCATTTACTTCTCTGAAGTCAAGGCCAATGTCAGTGGTCTCTGACTGACTAAATTAACAGATGATTGCAGATTAGGAGCTGTCACTGAATCCTACACTGACATAAATGTTCTCCAGGAGAGACTGACACAGACACATAACTGGTGCCAGAGCCATGGACTAAAACTAAATGCCAAGAAATGCATAATAGTATCCTTTGGGAAGTCATCCCCCCCCTGGTAACTATCATATTGACAACACACCCCTTAGAACTGACCCAGTAGTCAGGGACATAGGGACACACACAGATAGTTATCTAGCCTTTGACCATCACATGTCTACAGTAGTGAGGAAAGCCTTCTATGTTGCATAACATATAATCAAAGGTATGGCATCTAAGGCCAAGGAAGTCATTGTTCCACTGTATTTGGCATTCATCAGACCTATCATTGAATACAATGCTCCCTTTGGTCTGTACCTAACCAGGTATATCCAACAACTGGATCCACAGAGGTTCCTCACTAAAAGAATACATGGCTTATGTAAAATGTCTTATGCAGACTGCCTCAAGGCTCTATCCCTGTATTCTGTCACCTACAAACTTTTAAGGGGAAATCTATTCCTAACATGCAGGGCATTGTCAGACCCCACTCTGATGGACCTTCTGCATATCCACAAAACAAACAGCACCAGAATTACCCATTCTAAAGATGTAAGCCTTGTCTGTGATATAAATAGGACCTGCTGGAGAGACATGTATGTATCCCAGAGGTTACTCCATCTCTGGAACAGGCTCCCCATCCATGTAAAGCAGAGCTCCTCCCTAACCCAATTCAAGTGCAACCTGGACAATTGGATGGGGTACAGGAAATTCATCCCTGGTTTGGCACCTATGTCTCTAATGGACATAGGCAATCTGTAAATGTTTCATCTCTCAGGCCCTAGCTTGTAAATGTTTCATCTCTCAAGCCCCTGCTTACACTTATCAAGGGTATCATAACTTGTCAGAGATTTGGGATGCATGGCTAGGCTTAAAAAGGCCCTTGTGGTCGTTAGCCTAGTGAACACCTATGAACTTTTATGTGATATGTACAGTTCTACTTCGTGGTAATGCTTTCACAGGTGCAGGGTTTTGATCCCCAGTGATGCAAGCTCTTTTAAGGGAGCACATATGCATTCAAATACAATGCTCAGGTTATCACTGCAACTGCTTTTGCCCTCTGACAAATGTTCTGTAACTTTTTCTGTGGCATCTGCAGCTATTGCACAGGTGTATGGACTGTGAGTTACAGGGCTTGCATTCATATCAGGCATTGTCTGTGATGCAAAAAAAGAAAAAGAAAAAAATAGAAGACACTGGTGACATGCTGGAATGCCATACAGAACAGATACATTGTGTGTTATTTTTTTTTTCTTTAAGTGTAGGTAATTTGGATAACCTAAGTGCTATACTTCCTTGCAAGCATGCCCAGTTTAATGATATATGTTTTGCATCTTCTATAGGATGACTATTAACAAAAAGCAGCACTGGTAATCAATGGTGAACATAATAATTTTCATTTTTCATCCTAGGGCAAAAACTGCTGAGAATTTGAGTTTGGCCACATGGCTGTGCTGACTGTCCTGCAAAGGAGGTTAGAGACAATGTGCACAGTACAACAAGAGTGCTATAGGCCAACTGTCTCTGTAGTATACTGAGTGTTGTAATTTAACAATTACTGCTGTCTATTGCACAATGCTCATTCAACTAGTCATTTTCCAAAAGCGTTGGCGCACACCTTTCAGATGTACATCTTCTTACTTGTGCTGCATCAATTTTTGCATGTCAGCATTAGCCAATAAACATGTCATGAGACTGTGACTTAAGTAGGCAGGCTCTCCAGTCCCATCTGATGTACATCTAAGTAGTGTATGAAACATTTGTTGCTTCAAAATAATGACTTTCTTGCACATATCCCTTTCATGGGTGTTGCTCTGCTTACTTTTAAGGATGGCCACATGCATTCACACACATATTTTCTGATGAAATTCCTCTACATCATTGTTTACTGGCAAGAGTTCTATCACAGTACAAGTTTAATGACATGTCCCACATATCACATGTATATTCATTCACCTGTTATGATTTCCACAGCTGTTCCACTTTATGCAACTTAAGAAGTTACTTGCTGTTGCACCTGACATTTGTATTTCCATGACATGCCCTTGTGGATATCAATAATTAATGAATGATCTTTTCTGTATCTCACTTCATATCCTTCACAACATGCATGTTACTGAGACATTTTGCATCAGTGGTCAAAATAATGAATATATATCACATTATGATCAGATCTCTGATCAGACCATGGATATGTGTTTTAGGCATGAATGCCAGGAAATTCACTCCCAAGCCAAATCATAACATCCATGTCAAGAGCATGTAATAAAAGGAAAGTAATGAAGCTCCTATATACTACAAAAATTATAAAAAAAGAAAGAAAAAATGTAGTAGCAGTAAGTCTTTTTAAACCAGAAAAAGTTTATTTACATCATATAAAGTTTGTACATCTCAGTGAAAATGCACATTTATACCACCGTGTCTAAACAATAACTATTAACAATGTATCATTTCCTCTTGCCATTACTTGCTAATTTCTCTTACTGCTAGTAACACAGTTAACAGACCCATAATGTTACTTAACTGTCGTGTCCATAACATATGATAGAGTAGAATAACAGGTATTCCCTTTTTGCATATCTAGGTGTGGGTTGACAGAGTTTTTTAGTTTATATCTCATTTGATAAAAAATGTCCTTCCAGACTCTGGGTATTACCTTCCAGTGATGAAAACTAAGTGCAATTCACATAGTAGTAACCATTTTAAAACACAGAAAGCCATAATACACTAACTGCTGCCACACAGAGAGTGACCACCCAAAAAGAGCATCGGGAAGCCAGCAAACAGTTCTGATTTAAAAATAGTCTAATCAAAGTATTTAAATTGTTTAATGGCTTCCTGCTGCTCTTCTCCTGGTGGTTGAGCACACTTGTGTGTGAAAATAGTGCTTAATAGCGCTGAGATAGTGTCTAGCAATTATTTAGCACATTTCTGACATCAGAAAGTTACTTAACAAGCCCCTTTTTTCACCAATTTTGGAGCATAATTGAGTTGTCCCGTGCAATACAAGATTGTTATTGCATATGGGATGAACGTAACACTTTGAACAAGAGTTCGTATAAAGGTCTGAGAATACGGAGAAAGTTGCACTGTTCAGAGCTTATATTTGCTGACCTACCTATTATGGGCATAAACTAACACCAAAAGGGGAGATATAGCATATTCGTGTCTTTAGAAATAAAAAGTACAAAGTGTTATTTCAAAGTATGACACTGCAGCAAACTAACATACTTGGTAGAGTTGCTTGCAAACAGCTGAATATGATAAAATACAGCCCTAGTGTATATGAAGAACTACAAATGCACACATACTGCAATTCACACACTCACATAGCCATGAGATACCACTTCACAGAATTACTAAGTAAGCAGTTTATACAGCTGTTCAGATAAACCCTGAGATTCAGAAAAGATTTGAATGAGCAGGAAGCCATTACATCAGTGGCTACCCTCTTGTGGAAACCCCTTCTAATTTATATACCCCCCACACTGCTAAGGTTTCCTGATAGTAGGAGCATCAGCATGGAGGGCAGTCATGCTGGTTAGGTCACATGGTAATGATATTATCAGAGGGTGACTAATGATAATTAGCAATGTATTCTCTATTAGTATCACTTGCAGCTCTCAATTTATACTGCTGAACAAATCAATGGGCTGCACAAATTTTCACAAGTGGAGTTAAAAATGACATTGTCAAAAGATGGCAGTCACTCATTGACTCCAATGGAAGCAATCGCTGTGCAGCTAAGTTCAATTAAATTCAGTGAAGGAGTGGACGGGGTGGTGTGATAGCATGTGCATATGCATGTGGAAGACCGTGTCTGCGTGTCTGTAAAGATATGTAGAAAGTCAAATGAATGTGTGTGTGTGTGTGTGTGTGTGTGTGTGTGTGTGTGTGTGTGTGTGTGTGTGTGTGTGTGTGTGCGCGGGTGCGGTAGGGAGTCTGCATGGATGATTACACTAGGTGGATTAGAATAGAAAGTGTCTATGTGTGTTTTTTGTGTAGGAATGTACGTGTTGGTGAATGAGTGAGTGATTCTGTAAATATTGCTGCAAATCCGGATGTTGTGGATCCACATAGCCAACCTTGGTATTACCTAGAGCAAGCCACAGCTGTGATGTTTAATCTTGAATGTTTGCTGAGTCAAAGAATATAGTAAGATGTAACATGCTTAACAAGATCCAAACAAAGGAGGAAAATATATAATTTGAAATTTCAGACCAACCTTGGTCAGAAACAGCAGCCAGACCTATTTCATCTCAAATACATCTGATATCTCATTTGTGTGGGTTACTACTACAAGTACCTGACATGGTTGTGCCGAAGTTCACATTTTCAGGTACTGGAATAATTAATCTAAATTAATTTTTTTATGTTATAACACAACAGACGGTACAGACATGATATCTCATCTGTGTGCACAACTACACCAAGTACATGACTTGGTCATGCTGAAGTTCTCATCTTCAAGCACTATGATTATGATTCTAAATTGATTTTTTATGTCATAGCATACCAGAAAGATCATTTCAGATGACAGTGCTCAAATCAGGAACAGCAGTTTCACAATTCCATATCAAAATGGACATTCTATCATAAAACAATGAACCCAAGATACTTGCAAGCAAATGGTCAAGTGGAGCAGACCATTCAAAACATAAACCATATCATAGAACAATGTGGTCTGGATGGAAAGACAGTCTTCTACCTAGTACTTTTAGAGTACCACAAGATACGAGTACAACCCATAGGACCACCACCCTCCCAGCTCCTCAAGTATAAAAGAAAATTAGGCTTCAGCCTGCAGTTAAA
>NC_056733.1:360541509-360561509 GCF_019279795.1 Protopterus annectens | reverse complement strand
GAGGTACTTGAGAGATGCAAGTGATGGGAAAACAGAATGGGTACAGGCCTTCTTTTTGCTGTAGAGTTGTACTGCCAGCTGCTGTATTATTTGTAGTACATCATATCTCTTTTTTTCTGCAAGAGCCAGAATTACAGATAACAGATGCTAAGCATTGCCCATTGCTGTTGCCCTCCCCCCCCCACAATTTTTTCTCCTGCCTTCAGCATTCTGATTGTGAATCTATGCAGGCCCTGTTACTGGATGCTGATCCGTTTCACACCCACTGAGGTTTTTTCCCAATTTTAGATGCCAGCTGCAGTTTTTATAATAGCACTTAACCAGCATACCACTTTTCTTTCTCTGGTTTCCTGTGCTGATCCATATTACATAACTCCTTCCACTCCTTACCACTTTTATAACCTTGTTCATGTTTACAGATAATCATGCACAGTTTTCCCTAGCTTTACAGCTGTAATATATGTTATGACATGGATACCACACATCCTAAATCATTCCCTAACTATGCCTTTTTGTAAAAATGAAAGCTCTTTAATTGCATTTCTTATAATGTAATTTGGATTCCCTTTTCCTATTTAAAATTGCAGAATGTTAATACATTACAGCCTGCTGTTTCTAGCTCTTTCATAGTAGACAGTTGGGCGCCCTGGTACAGTTAAGATCAGAGGCCTTGATAACCTGCCCCTTGATTTATGACCACCCTCGCTCTTACAGTCACCTAATGAGAGGAAGCTGAGAGTGTCAGTGTCTTTATTAAATACCAAGAACCATCTGGGGAGAAAACAGACTTAAAGTTAATCATAATATTTCTAATTCAATTAGTTAGCCATTTCCCTGTCCCACATCTCTCACATTTTAAATGACTTCTTTTCATCTCAGGGAGCCTTTTAGGCTTTGACAGGTGAGACAAACTGTTTGTAGTTTCTCTTACACCTTTTAGGTGTTTAGGGAGTAATAATGAAGGCACTTCATGATTCTTAGCAGACTGTCAAACATCCCTAAGAAAAGAGGAAAAAAACACTGAGCAATCAGCAAAAGAAAAAAGATATCAGAAAGCAAAAGTCAACCTACATAGCAGTCTGATTTATTTACGACAATCTTATCGTGGGCTCATGGGAGCAGAGTGTACTCAAGCCTTCTTTTCCTCTGTCTCCATAAGTGACAACTAAATAATGAGCATTTTACACTGAAAAAAGTATCACACATGAGAGAGTGTAAAATACAGCAAATGCAACTCCACGCCAGTACAAAGCTAGTGCACAGCCAACTATATCAATCCTGAAAAAACAAACGCTAGCACAACATAGTCCGCAATTCCTTGATTCCGTAATAATGGTATATCCACACACAGCTACCAAGCCTTCTACAGTTCGCCCAGGATTCATGACACCTACACTAAGTGTAAATCGTTCTGAGTGTACAGACAACACAGGCATAACTCACACATTCTTCCTCCTAATTTTAGCTCTCCTACTGATATTTTTGCAGCTGTAAATATTGACAAAGATTCATAAAAGTTACCACAAAGTATAGACTACATGTACACTTAGTATAATCTTTCTTAGTGACTAGAAAGTACAAAATATATGATAAGAATGTTCTTGAATACATATGGTGTACACTTAGTGTAAGCTTTATTGACTCTGGCCCTTTATGCAAGCTTTTAAATTTTGCAGATTCTGATCTGTGCCATAGAGACTACAGTCATTTTCTTCTTAATAAAAAGAGCTACAGAGGGCTTGTATCTGTACTAAGGAAACTAAGCATCATAACATTTTAAACAAGGTTGGCATAGCCACTCTGGAGAAATGCATTCCAGAACAGTGAGGTACATTTGGAAGGTAGGCACTTAATGAGAAGTGTATAGACACATCAAAGTTCAGTCAGTGAAACCAGTTGTCATATTCCAGTCCAGCATTTGTTTAGGAAACGTCAGTACACAAACAACAAAGTGCAGGACCTTTTTGTCAGCTCTGTATTTCACAAGTATTTCTTGAATGTATCGTAGTGGTGGTACGGCTTGGGAGTGCCTTCTGTGTGGAGTCTGCATGTCCTTCCCATGGTTGGGTAGCGTTCAAAAGCGTAAATGGGCATGCCTTCATTGAAGGTTGGGCGTCGAGCTGGCACCTCGGCGTTTCATAAAAATCTACTGCCAATCATTAGCGGACCGGAGTTCTGCTGTGGCGACCCCTTACCGGCCAAAAGACAAACAACAACATCGTAGATAGGATGACTCATATGCACTTTCAGTTGGGACTTTCTGGATGAAGTAACATAAAAAAAATATTTATTATATTTAGCTTGCTGTTTAAGAGTGAGTATAAGTAGGGGCTAAGTGATTCCTCCTACAATATATGTTCACTGCCTAATGTGAACTACAACTGTTTTTACTTTAAGAAGTCTAACACACTTATAGTCATTAATATAGCACCATGTTTATTTATCTAATCAAAATGCTCACTCTGTATATTCATAATGAAGGGGTCCAAGGACAGCATCATGCATGATGTTATCATAGTGCATAACCATGTTGTGCTATAATTTTAAAGGATTAGATTCCAGTTTGGGCACACACAATATCATGTTCGTTATGGATGTTAACCATGAAAATTAACATCTAACAATAAGCCACAATATAGCTATTTCATAAGAGCATTCATCTTCACAATCAATAATAAGGCAAATTATCCAGGTCCTAAGGATTTATCCTTTTTTTTTTTCCTTGCCTGTTCATTCCATAAATGTACCGGCAAACAGATGCTATTAGAAAAATATTATTGCACCAAATTCATTATGACCGAATCATTAAGTTAACAAATGCATAAAAAATAAAATTTTAGACATACATAATAATAAAAAAAAAATAAATAGACAATAAAAAGTAAATAATATATATATATATTCTACATATATATTCCTATACAAACTTTAAGAGCCATTTATTGTGTCACCAATTACAACACACTGCTATTGCTCAAAGCAAAATATTAGCCATATGTGTAAATAAATAAATTACTAATATATATATATATATATATATATATATATATATATATATATATATATATATATATATGCATTCTTTAAATTATCTATTTAAAGCTTTAAGCTTCAGAACACTTTTTATCGATCCATATTCATTTAAGTCCGGCGGTATATATGCTGCAGTTCTAATCTGCCACAGCAACTCATTCTCTTCTAGCTTTAATTGCCACGGTCCCCCTCTCAGATCACATTTAATCTGCTGTAATACAGTGAATGAAAACCTATGGCCAGGATTTTCATTAATATGCCTAGCTAAAGCATTTAGGCTGTCACCTCTGTTTATACAATATAGGTGCTCGTAAATTCTTTTTTATATATTTACACAATTAATGAATTTCGGGTCAAAAAGTTCATATAGGCTGTTAGGTGCTATAACTCATACCATTTTAAGTTTTGTTATGATGAATTAATAACTGAGTAATTGGTATGAGTAATTAATAAGTTTGCATGAATTTTTTAAAAAAAGAATATAAATACAAAAATCTTTATGACAGCATTATTAGTTGGGATACATATCGTTCACTATTCACTTTTTGATGTATATAATTAAACAATTGTATTTAATATTTTTAGCTTGTATATATGTAGCTGGATTTCCTTTAAGAAAGTAATTGGCTAGGTTAATTGATCTATTAACTAATTATCTGGCCAGTATATAAGATGTGGTTTTTTGAACAATTACTTGTCTGAAGAAGTTGGGGCAGGGACCCCTTTGAAAGCGCTTACAAGTATTAATTAATAAACCTGTGTTTTTATATCGCAAAATCGTTGGCTATTTAGTCACGTTTTGCAACTGAGCTAGCGATCCAAGGAGTTTGTTTTGTTTGGAGTTTCGTATTTTACACAGTTTATTTGTTGGAAGGCATTGGATCATGGCAAGCGGCAATAGCAGTGGTTCACCAACTCTGTTCTCACAGCAAGATGGAAATGCTGCAAACACCACATCAATTCCCTCAGAGGGGAATGCCATTGGGAACCTGACAGCCTTAGTGAACTTACTGTCGGGTCTGGTCGATAACTTGACCCAGAAACTTGAAGAAAGAAATGCTACTCATTCGTTGGAGCAAAATTCGAATTTTGAGCCTGAACGGATTATCCAACTAGGCTTGAATGAACCAGGGAGAACATTACAGGCTGCACCCAACGGAAATGCGAGTAACATCCGCATTGGTAATGGGGTGCACATTCCACAGCAGCCAGAATCTAACACTAATAGTTTGGAGAACACTCATTATTTAGCTAATGCATTACCCACTATGGCTAACTTTTTGAAACAAAATGATTTTTTTAGCAACGGGTCTCACAATGAGGCAGAACCCGAATGGATTGGAGCGGTGAGTAACATCAATAACTTAATGAATGACTTTCACTACAAACTTTTTCGATGCCATAAGCTGCAGCTTGAAGTAACCTATTTTAAAGAATGTATAGACAAAAAAATCATACCAAAAGGGTTACGCCAGTGGCGTTACCCTGTGGGGCTAATAGATAAATCTGTTTTTCACCAAGAACTGCTAGGGTTATTCGACAAACAAGGATTTGAATTCCTACAGTCTCTTATTAACTTTTACAATGTTGAAATAAACAACTTGAAGGCCGACTTAGAAGTATTGGAACATACTATTAGCATAGATACAGAGTTCCCTAGATATAGATATGACTATGGTAGAATATTTTCAAGTATAGAAGCTACTATGACTAAATTACTGGAAAATAAAAAAAGAAAAATAACTAGAGACTTGCAAGACCATGCTAATAATAAAACTTATCCATCTCCACCAAAAACATTCCATACCCAAGGGGTTTTAAATAATCTACCCACAATGGGATCTCAGGGAGATGTAGAAATAATTAATCAACCTGCTGACAATGAAGTCGATAATATTCAAGCCATGCGATGTAGTGAAAGAATAATAAACAATGGAGTTCGAGATAATAGAGGGGGACAAGACCAGTCTAATAGCAACAATCAGAATAACCAGCAGGATTTTCAAGGAGACAGAACAACAAAATACAACAATCGGAACAACAACAGGAACCAGGGACAGAGGAATAATCATCGCAACCAGCGAAGGAGATGATAGTGGATGAACATGAAGGACCACAAATCCTTTGTTGCACACAAGGGGACTTTAACATATATAATTTTACAGTTTTAAAAATTGAGCAAGAAATGATTGATTTTTTTGCAAAAGGATTGTCATTTGTCCCTGACAAACATATGGATGTGGCTAGAACTATCATTGATCTTAAGCTGTTTGTACGTAAATTAAATCTAGCTACATTAATGGGCACAAGTACCTCACTGACCAACAGATTTAAGGGCTATGGCAAGTAGTACACAAAATAGAATTAGTAGTAGGAAGAATGTTTCTAAAAGCGAAGTTGAATTTATTGAACTAATAAATCAATGTAACATCCGAGTAATGAAACCTGATAAAGGTGGAGGATTGGTCTTCATGGACCAAACTGAGTATAACAGAAGGATGGATGTATATTTATCTACAAATATTTATAAACAAACTAGTATTAACGAAATTAATGTGGCTTATAGAAAAATCAAAGCAATGATAGAAGATCTATTTTTGGAAGAGGTGATCAATATAAATACTTATCAGTATTTAATAATGACTGCTCCAAAAATACCAGCCCTATTTGGATCCCTAAGCTGCACAAAAGCTATACTAATCCACCATTTAGACCCAGAGTTGATGGGAGGGGATCAATAACATATTCATGTGCTAAATGTATTGATAGTATTCCAAAACCACTTATTAGAGATGAGCCCTAAATTTGCAGAGATTCTTGGAGCTTCTTAGAAAGTATTAACGAGCTTGAATATAATGAAAATTACATCTTTTTAACTATTGATGTAAGAGATTTGTATACGCTTATACCGCAGGCTTTGGGAATAGCATGGACTAGAGAATTTATGCTGACTAAAAAAGTGGACAATAATAATATTAATTTAGTGGAAACATTATTGGAATTAGTCCTCGCAAACAACTATATGATGTTCAATGGCCAGCTCTTTCGACAAACCACAGGGGTGGCCATGTGGTCACCCCGTGGAGGTAGTTTTACAAACTGTGTAATGGCCCAATGAGAGTGGTCTTTGTTGTTTACTAACGAAATGTTCAAGCAAAATGTTGTATGGTACACTAGGTAACAGGATGACATGTGTTTAATATGGAAAGGAGCAACAAGCCTTATTGAGCCATTTATTTCAAATATTACTAGTATGACAGAGTTTTTGGAATTTACACATAAGGTTGGGCATGGATAGTATCAATTTTCTAGATGTTACATTGATTAAGGATAGAACTAATTCCCAATTTAAGACTATAATATATAGGAAACCAAGATATTCAAATAGCTTCCTACATTATGCTAGTTGTCATCCTTACCATCAGAAGAGGGTGGTAGTCAAGGGACAGATGGTTAGGAATGCAAGGATGGTGTCAGATAGTATCGATTTCAAGAAAGAATGCAAATTTTTGAAAATGATGTTTATTAGGAGAGGCTATCCTGAAATATTTGTCAATGACATTATGGTTGAAGTAAAAACCAAGAGAAGATCAGGACATTTCAGCCCTTTATTATATAATTGTATTAACAGTACCGCTATAACTAATCTTGCACAAGAGAGTTTGAATTCAAAAACACAATGTAATAGTTTCAGCTCTGATTTTCTATGTACATACTCTATAGATTATCAAAGAATTAAAGAAATGTTTGTCAAAAATTGGACCATCATATTGGAAGATAGTGGTTTGTGTAAAAAATTTGGTATGAAACCGAGATTTACGTATAGAAGAGGGCCGAACTTTAAATGTTTGTTAGAGAAGAAGGATAATAACAAGAGGAGATTGGGTATGAGAAAGTGTGGAGCATGTGCTCAATGTAAACACATAAAATTGAATAAACAAGTAATAATTAGGAATAAGATATACATAAGTAATGGAACATATAACTGCGACTCTAGAGCAGTGGTATACCTTGCAACCTGTGAAATGTGTTCCTCATATTACATTGGAAAAACAGAGAGAAAGCTTAGGCAAAGAATTTACGAGCACCTATATTGTATAAACAGAGGTGACAGCCTAAATGCTTTAGCTAGGCATATTAACGAAAATCCTGGCCATAGGTTTTCATTCACTGTATTACAGCAGATTAAATGTGATCTGAGAGGGGGACCGTGGTAATTAAAGCTAGAAGAGAGTGAGTTGCTGTGGCAGATTAGAACTGCAGCATATATACCGCCGGGCTTAAATGAATATGGATCAATAAAAAGTGTTCTGAAGCTTAAAGCTTTAAATAGATAATTTAAAGAATGCATATATATATTAGTAATTTATTTATTTACATATATGGCTAATATTTTGCTTTGAGCAATAGCAGTGTGTTGTAACTGGTGACACAATAAATGACTCTTAAAGTTTGTATAGGAATATATATGTAGAATATATATATATTGTTTACTTTTTATTGTCTATTTATTTTTTATTATTATGTATGTCTAAATTTTTATTTTGTACGAATTTGGTAACTTAATGATTCAGTCATAATGAATTTGGTGCAATAATATTTTTATATATTCACACAATTAATGAATTTCGGGTCAAAAAGTTCATATAGGCTGTTAGGTGCTATAGCTCATACCATTTAAAGTTTTGTTATGTTGAATTAATAACTGAGTAATTGGTATGAGTAATTAATAAGTTTGCATGAATTTTTTAAAAAAGAATATAAATACAAAAATCTTTATGACAGTATTATTAGTTGGGATACATATCGTTCACTATTCACTTTTTGGTGTATATAATTAAACAATTGTATTTAATATTTTTAGCTTGTATATATGTAGCTGGATTTCCTTTAAGAAAGTAATTGGCTAGGTTAATTGATCTATTAACTAATTATCTGGCCAGTATATAAGATGTGTTTTTTTGAACAATTACTTGTCTGAAGAAGTTGGGGCACGGACCCCTTCAAAAGCACTTACAAGTATTAATTAATAAACCTGTGTTTTTATATAGCAAAATTGTTGGTTATTTAGTCACGTTTTGCCACCAAGCTAGCAATCCAAGGAGTTTGTTTTGCTTGGAGTTTCGTATTTTACACAGTTTATACTGCACTGCACTACTTGTACAAGACTGGGATATGGTAGACAGAAAAAAAAAAAAACAAGGAGAGAAAGAGAGAGAGAGTGAGACCAGGCACACAAAACAGCAGCTTAGGATAATGCAAACATGGATGCTGTGATGCGCGTGCCCTGGCCCAGCAATCAAAGAGCCTCAATCCAAATCATTAACCCCAGAGAGGGCATCTCATATATGAAGAAAGGATAACCAATAAACACAATAATGTGCAATTTCCCTTAAGAGCACACAGAGATCACAGTCAGTCTAGGGCTGGTCGCTCTCCTGCTCTCCAGGTCCCCAATAAGACTCCCCACTGGCATAGCTATAGGGTCCAGATCTCAGTCTACCTGGGCAAGCTAAAACCTCCAGCACCCTTTCTGTCCAACCAGTGCTTCATGTCCCTGCCCAAGTAGCTGACACACACTTTGAGATAAGAGTTTAT
The DNA here is from genome assembly GCF_019279795.1 of Protopterus annectens. NCBI lineage: Eukaryota > Metazoa > Chordata > Ceratodontiformes > Protopteridae > Protopterus > Protopterus annectens. The sequence continues at coordinate 360,552,878 of NC_056733.1, read as the reverse complement.
ACAACTACATAGACACTCTTGGAAAAGGCTGGCACAGGTTCTCCAGCTGTGCCTCTATTACCGAGACTATATGGTAGTATCACCTGCCACCACCCAGCTAATATTTATCAGCTACTCAAAGGGCCTTAAAAGGCTGTCCAATTTTTACTGTGCAATATTATTATCCAATTGGTAGTATAACTAAACAGTCAAGGCTTATTCGAGTGACTTGGTACAGTAATCACTATAAATATGCAACGTACTCTGGAGCTTAAATTATCTCTACACAAAACAGCCACAGTTGAAAGGTTTTAAAATATTTAATAATAAATAATAAAAACACAAGACACTACTTTCGACTACACAGTGCTAGTCAAGAGTTCAGATATCACGGAGATATAATTAAAATAATTCAGTAGTACAGTCCTGACATCACAGAAAAACACTTAGTCTAATCTTTCTAGTTTCTAGCTATTTCTAAAAGAAAACACAAGTCTAAGATAACTTACATAAGAAAACATGCAGAGTGCTGATGAGTTGGATGGTCAAGACAAAAATGCTTATTCCTCTCTCGTTCTCTCTGTTTAAATTGAAATTGCAGTTCTGATTTACATTACATCATTCGTCACACTTTCCTGAAGTTCCCAGGCTACAAATTACATCATTCTTCACACTTCCCTGGATTCCCAGGCTAACAGAAACTGCATTTACATTCTTAACATCTCCTTTTGTTATCTTGCAGCTGGTCGGGAGCAGAGCAATAAAAATACATTTGTATGTTTAAATCTAGCAATTTAACTCCTGGTTAAAACAACAGAAATAATTTCTTCATCTAGACTTTTCAGGCCACTGTCTACATCAAAGGGCCACCACATGCTTTACTTTGGTCAGTTGAGTGCACTGTTGTCACATTTATTTCCAGTTCCACATGTAACAGTATTTCTTTACATTTAAGACAACAAGCATGTAGTTTACATTCATATTTATAAATGACAGAATTACCTGCAAAATTCTATCTGGCTAGTCAGGCAGCCTTCACCCCCCCCCCCCAGAAGAACTCAAGCTAGTTTTTCAAGTGACCCTTGAGAAACACTTCTTGAGAGGGTTAGGTCTATCTGAGTATACCTTACCCTATCCCCTGTCTTGAGAGCCCATCTGCATTGGCATTGCTAATCCCACTGCGGTGCTGCACTGACATATCATATGCTTGCAACCCCAGGCTCCATCTTAGCAACTTGCCATTTTGCTGGCTGGCTCTGTTTAACCATGTTTGGGGGTTGTGATCTGTCATAACAGTGAATTTCCATCCATACAGATAAGGCTGGTTTCTTCAGTGCCCGAACTATGGCTAGACATTCCTTTTCTACAGCTGCATAACATTCCTCCCTGGGTTGGAGCCTATGACTGAGATAAACCGCTGGGTGCTCTTCACCCTCTGAAGACATCTGGCTAAGTACAGCCCCCATGCCATGGTTTGAAGCACCCACCTGCACAACTAATTATTTGCTGTAATCTGGACTGGCTAACACAGGTGGTCCTCCCAAAGCTTCTTTAAGCTTCTGGAATGCCTGTTCATATGCTGGGGTCTAAACTACATCATCTGGCCTGTTCTTCCTTGTTAGGTCTGTCAAGGGAGCAGCTATGGTACTACAACTGGGGACGAACTTTCTGTAGTACCCTGGTGTCCCTAAAAATGCCCTCACCTGCTTTTTAGAAACAGGTGTGGGCCATGCCTGAATGGCTTCCATTTTGGCAGGTTCTGGCCTTATCTTACCACTCCCCACTCTATGTCCTAGGTAGGAGACCTCTGCTATACCCACCTGACATTTGCTCAGCTTAATGGTCAACCCTGCCCTCTGTAGTCTGCCCATTACCTCCCTGACATGCTGAAGGTGCTCTAGCCAGGAATGGCTGTAGCTGGCAATATCATCTAGGTAAGCAAGGGCAAACCCTTCTTCTCCTGCTAGGATATGATCTACCAGCCTCTAGAAAGTTGCTGGGGCATTTTTCCTCCCAAAGGGCATCTTTGTGAACTCATACAAGCCAAAAGGAGTCACAAAGGCTGACTTCTCTCTAGCACTGGAAGTCAAGGGCACCTGCCAGTAACCCTTGGTAAGATCAATGGTTGTAAGATACGTAGCCCCACCCAGCTACTCTAGGGCCTCATCTGTCCTAGGCATGGGGTTAGCATCTGACTCTGTGTTACTAATTAATTTCCTGTAGTCCACACAGAACCTGGTGCTGCCATCCTTCTTTGGCACCAGCACCACTGGGGAGGCCCAGAGACTGTTGGACTCTTGAATCACCCCTAGTTCCAACATCTCCTGTACCTCTTCCATCAGAGTCTGTTTGACTCTCTCAGGCATTCTATAAGGGGCTTGCCTAATAAGCCTTTGGGGTTCTGTAGCCACCTGGTGCTGTCCCAGGTGGGTGCACCCTGGTTTCCCAGTGAACATGTCCCCAAATTCCTGCAACGCTGCTCAGATTTCTCGAACCAGGGTAGGAGATAGCTGCTGGGACATTGCTACCCCTTCCAGTGAGGTGTCATCCCTACCCTCACTGAGGAGATCAGTCTCCAGATCTCCCTCAAACTCCTCCTGCAATCCACTGCAAAGGCTCAGCACAAGGGCCTCCCTATCATGGTAAGGTTTCATCATGTTAACATGGTACAATTTGTGCCCCTGCCTTCTGCCGAGCAGTTTCACCATGTAGTCAATGTCACTTACCTTTCTTACCACCTTGTAGGGTCCCTCCAAGCTGCTTTCAGCTTGTTGTGTCTGACAGGAATGAGAACCATTACCTGCTGCCCCACAGCTTACTCTCTAGCTCAAGCATTCCTGTCATACCACACCTTTTTCTGTTGTTGTGCTTCTGCCAAGTTCTCCTGGGCCAAGCCCATGAGCTCCCTGAGCCTTGTCCTGAGGATTAGGACGTATGCCACAACAGACATCTTGTGAGACTCGCACTCACCTTCCCACTCATCTTGAATTAAATCTAGATGTCCCCTCACCCTATGCCCATACAGCAACTCAAAGGGTGAAAAGCCTGTGGATTTCTGGGGAACTTCTCTGTAAGCAAACAACCGATGGGGCAAATATTTGTTCCACTCCCTCTTAAACTGATCTGCAAATGCCTGTAGCATGGATTTGATTGTAGATTAACCTCTCAACAAGACCATTAGTCTAGAGATGGTAGGAGGTGGTCTTTATGTGCTTCACAACACAGGACTTCCACAGACAAGTCAGCAGGTCTGACATGAAATTGGCACCTCTGTCAGTCAGTATTTATTTTGGGAAACCTACCCTGCTGAAAATCTCTAACAAAGCATTTGCCACCTTCTCTTCCTCAATGGAGGACAAAGCCACTACCTCAGACTATCATGTAGCATAATCCACTACCACTAGGATATACTTTTTCTCTATGGAACTTAGGGTACTCAGAGGACCCACAATATCCATAGCTACCCTATGAAATGGCTCCTCAATCACAGGCAAAAGCATCAAAGGAGCTCTCACCTTGTCTCCTGCCTTGCCTACCTTTTGGCACTGCTCACAGGTCCTGCAGTACCCTGTTACATCTCTGGAAATTCCAGGCCAGTAGAAGGTCTGCATAATACGGCTCTTTGTACGTTTTATGCCAATATGACCTGCAAAGGGAATGACATGGGCTATGGCTAGAAGCACCAGATGGTAGGCTCTAGGCACTACCAACTGCTGTACTTTCTTACCTTCTAGCCCTCCCTCAGGGGTCCACTCTGTATAGTAACCCTTTGTCCTAGTATACAGATTCTCCCTTTCCTTGAGAATCAGGTGCCTCCCTAGCTACCTGCCTCAGGCCTTGCAATGTAAGGTCTGAGAGCTGAGCCTGTCTCAACTTTCTCCTTGTAACCCTTCCCAGCTCCCCTTCCACAGGAAGTCTGGCATCCTCTGACAGTGGTGCCTCACTGTCAGCTTGGGTACTACTACTCACCTCTACCTTTGCAGTCCCTCTGTCCAAGGGAACATCAGCACCCACAAGCAGTTGTGGCTCACTTTCAGTCTCACTGCTACAGAGTAGCTCCCTCCCTGAAGTAACCACCTCACTAGTCCTGGCTGCAAATATGCAGTCTGTCTGGGTCTCCCCCAGGCTACCAGACTTACTTGCTTGTCTCCAAGCCTAACTGCGTGTAACTGCATAAGCACATGGTACTGCCTCATCCAAATCCTTTCCTATCAGGACATCTGCAGGATGGTAGTTTAGTACCCCTGTTTTCTCAAGACAACCTACTATTGGCATTTGGTCTTTCCCACTTACTGGCTCCCTAACCTTTTATTTCCCGCCTTGCCTCCATGGAAACCTGTATGCCACATGGCCCCACTGGTTGCATTCAAAACATTTAACCCTAGCTCCTGGACATGTACCTTGACTAGTGGCTTCCCCTGCTACTGGCAGATTCTGTTGGGGCAGTCTGTGCTGCCCACCATGGGTTCCTTTAGACCCATGAGCAGTACTGGGGTCCCCTTCCTGCTTGCCAGGTATAGGTCTCTCTTATTCTCTAACTCATCTGAAGTACCGCATTGCCTATCAGCTAACCAGATCCTCATGTCCTCAGGCAAAGTGCTAAGGGTTTGTTCCCTCACCAAAAGGTCTGCCAGCCCTTCAAAAGTGGTGAACATCCACTCACCCACCTATGGAAATAAGTGCTCAGTTCAGCAACATATTCACACACGCTTTCATCTGCCTTGCGTCTATTCTCATGAAACTTTTTCCAATACGTTTCAGGTGTTAGTTTAAAAAACTCTAATAGACATTTGTTTACAGCAGTATAATCACAACATGCAATGTCAGACATTTTAGACAATACAGTTACAGCTTTGCCATGGAGTAAGGGGGTCAGGAACTGTACCCAGAGCTTTAGGTCAACACTATACTGTTTGCATATCCTCTCAAACATATGAATGAAACTATCAAAATTATCCCCCTCTTTTAAACTGTGGAAGAAATTTACTGACATGTGCTTTTGGGGTCTAGTTACTCCCTTCCCCATTACCTCCATGACTCTGGCAAAGAGTCAGCATTTCTCTCTTATACTTCCTCTGCCTCTCCAGTTCTTTGGCTTCAATCTCCAAATGTGTGGCCTCCAACTCAAGTCTCTTTAGCTCCAGATGGATTTTTAAGTCCTCTGCAGAAAGGTTGAGATGTCCATTCTCCGAGGGTATTATATCTCCACTGCCAGTCCTATTGCCCTCCTGGTTGCTGTTTTCTGATGCAGCGGTAAGCATGGCTGCAATCAGGTCTGCCTTAGTCAGGTTTCCATGCACCAGTCCCATAGCCTGGCACAACAGCTTTCCATACTCCTCTGCTGACATGCTGCCTGCTCACCCTGATTAACTAAGCTAACAAAAGAAATAAAACAATTGTGATCTGAACTCTGAGTATTCACTGCATGGCTGATTTAGAGTACAAAACACATTCAAAGCTCACTGTACCCAAGCTACAGAAATTCACTCTACCCACACAACTACAAGCCAATTAGTATTTGCCAACTAATTAATATGTGCTGTGGATATCCCACTGCTGCCAAACAATTAATATGTGATGATCGTGCCCTGGCCCAGCAATCAAGGAGCCTCAATACTCACCACTAACACCAGAGAGGGCATCTCATATATGAAGAAATGATAACCAATACACAAAGTAAAGTGCAATTTCCCTTAAGAGCACACAGAGATCATAGTCAGTCCGGGATTGATCACTCCATTGCTCTCCAGGCCCCCAATAAGACTCCCCACTGGCACAGCTATAGGGTCGAGATCTTAGCCTAGCTGGGCAAGCTAAAACCTCCAGCACCCTGTCTGTCCAACCAGTGCTTTGTGTCCCTGCGCAACTAGCTAACACACACTTTGAGATAAGAGTTTATACAACTACACAGGCACTCCTGGGAAAGGCTGGCACAGGTTCTCCAGCTGTGCCCGTATTACCCAGACTATATGGTAGTACTGCCTGCCACCACCCAGCTAATATTTATCAGCTACTCAAAGACCCTTGAAAGGGCTGCCCAATTATTAATGTGCAATATTATTATCCAATTGGTAGTATAACTAAACAGTCAAGGTTTATTAGAGTGATTTGGTACAGTAATCACTATAAATATGCAATGTAATCTAGAGCTTAAATTATCTCTACAGAAAACAGCCACAGTTGAAAGGTTTTAAAATATTTAATAATAAATAATAAAAACAGAAGACAATACTTTTTACTACACAGTGCTAGTCAAAAGTTCAGAGATCACAGAGAAATACTTAAAATAATTCAGTACTACAGTTCTAACATCACAGAAAAACACTTAGTCTAATATTTCTAGTTCCCAGCTATTTCTAAAAGTAAACACAAGTCTAAGATAACTTACATAAGAAAACATTCAGAGTGCTGATGAGTTGGATGGTCAAGGCAAACATGTTTATTCCCCTCTGGTTCTCTCTGTTTAAATTGAAATTGGAGTTCTGATTTACATTACATCATTCTTCACATTTCCCTGGGTTCCCAGGCTAACAGAACCTGTATTTACATTCTTAACATCTCATTTTGTTATCTTGCAGCTGGTCAGGAGCAGAGCAATAAAAATACATTTGCATATTTAAATCTAGCAATTTAACTCCTGGTTAAAACAATAGAAATAATTTCTTCATCTAGACTTTTCAGAACCACTGTCTACATCAAAGGGTCACCACATGCTTTACTTTGGTCAGTAGAGTGCACTGCTGGCACATTTATTTCCAGTTCCACATGTAACAGTATTTCTTTACATTTAAGACAACAAGCCTGTAATTTATATTCATATTTACAAATGACAGAATTACCTGCAAAATTCTATCTGGCTTGGCTGGCAGCCTTCACACCCCCCCCCCTCCCCAGAGAACTCAAGCTAGTTTTTCAAGTGACCCCTGAGAAACACTGCTTGAAAGGATTAAGTCTATCTGAGTATACCTTACCCCATCTCCTGCCTTGAGAGCCCATCTGCAATGGCATTGCTAACCCCACTGTGGTGCTGCACTATGCACTGACATATCATATGCTTGCAATCCCAGGCTCCATCATAGCAACTTGCCATTTTGCTGGCTGGCTCTGTTTAACCATGTTAGGGGGTTGTGATCTGTCCCAACAGTGAATTTCCTTCCATACAAATAAGGCTGAAGTTTCTGCAGTGCCCACACTAAGGCTAGACATTCCTTTTCTACAGCTACATAGCATTCCTCCCTGGGTTGGAGCCTACAACTGAGATAAACCACTGGGTGCTCTTCACCCTCTGAAGACATCTGGCTAAGTACAGCCCCCACCCCATGTTTCAAAGCATCCACCTGCACAACAAATTCTTTGCTATAATCTGGACTGGCTAACACAGGGGGGTCCTCCCAAAACTTCTTTAAGCTTATAGAATGCCTGCTCACATGCTGGGGTCCACACTACCTTATCTGGCCTGTTCTTCCTTGTCAGGTCTCTGAGGGGAGCAGCTATGGTACTATAACTTGGGGCGAACTTTCTGTAGTACCCTGGTGTCCCTAAAAATGCCCTCACCTGCTTTTTAGTAGCAGGTGCAGGTCATGCTTGAATGGCTTCCACTTTGGAAGGTTCTGGCCTTATCTTACCACTCTCCACTCTATGTCCTAGATAGGAGACCTCTGCCATACTCACATGACATTTGCTTGGCTTAATGGTCAACCCTGCCCAGTGTAGTCTGCCCAGCATTTCCCTGACATGCTAAAGGTGCTCTAGCCAGGAATGGCTGTAGATGGCAATATCATCCAGGTAAGCAAGGGCAAACCCTTCTGCTCCTGCTAGGATATGATCTACCAGCCTCTGGGAAGTTGCTGGGGCATTCTTCATCCCAAAGGGTATCTTTGTGAGTTCATAAAAGCCAAAAGGAGTCACAAAGGCTGACTTCTCTCTAGCACTGGGAGTCAAGGGTACCTGCCAGTAACTCTTGGTAAGATCAATGGTTGTAAGATACTTAGCCCCACCTAGCTACTTTAGGGCGTCAATTGTCCTAGGCATGGGGTAAGAATCTGACTCTGTGTGGCTATTTAATTTCCTGTAGTCCTTTTTTGTCACCAGCACCACTGGGGAGGCCCAGGGACTGTTGGACTCCTGAATTAACCCTAGTTCCAACATCTCCTGTACCTCCTCCCTCAGATCTGTTTGACTCTCTCAGTCATTCTATGAGGGGTCTGCCTAATAGGCCTTTGGGGTCCTGTATTCACCTGGTGCTGTCCCAGGTGGGAGCACCCTAGTTTCCGAGTGAACATGTCCCCAAATTCCTGCAACACTGCTCGGATTTCTCGAACCTGGGTAGGAGATAGCTGCTGGGACATTGCTACCCCTTCCACTGAGGTGTCATCCCTAGCGTCCCTGAGAAGATCAGTTACCAGATCTCACTCAGACTCCTCCTGCAATCCACTGCAAATGCTCAGCACAAGGGCCTACCTATCATGGTAAGGTTTCATCATGCTAACATGGTACAATTTGGGCCCCTGCCTTCTGCCTAGCAGTTCTACCATGTAGTTAACATCACTTACCTTTCTTACCACCTTGTAGGGTCCCTCCCAAGTTGCTTTCAGCTTGTTGTGTCTGACAGGAATGAGAACCATTACCTGCTGCCCCACAGCATACTCTCTAGCTCGAGCATTCCTGTCATACCACACCTTTTTCTGTCGTTGGACTTATGCCAGGTTCTCCTGGGCCAAGCCCATGAGTTCCCTGAGCCGTGTCCTGAGGTTTAGAACATATGCCACAACAGACACCTTGTGAGACTCGCACTCATCTTCCCACTCATCTTGAATTAAATCTAGAGGTCCCCTCACCCTATGCCCATACAGCAACTCAAAGGGTGAAAAACCTGTGGATTTCTTGGGAACTTCTCTGTACGCAAACAACCAATGGGGCAAATATTTGTCCCACTTCCTGTTCAACTGATCTGCAAATGCCCGTAGCATGGACTTGATTGTAGAGATTAGCCTATCAACAAGACCATTAGTCTGGGGATGGTAGGGAATGGTCTTCATGTGCTTCACTCCACAGGACTTCCACAGACAAGCCATCAGGTCTGACGTGAAATTGGCACCTCTGTTAGTCAGTATTTCTTTTGGGAAACCTACCCTGCTGAAAATCTCTAACAAAGCATTTGCCATCTTCTCTGCCTCATTGGAGGACAAAGCCAACACCTCAGGGTATCATGTAGCATAATCCACTACCACTAGGATATACTTTTTCCCTATGGAACTTGGGGTGCTCAGAGGACCCACAATATCCATATCTACCCTCTGAAATGGCTCCTCAATCACAGGCAAAGGCATCAAAGGAGCTCTCACTTTGTTTCCTGCCTTGCCTACCTTTTGGCACTGCTCACAGGTCTGCAGTACACTGCTACATCTCTGGAAATTCCAGACCAGTAGAAGTTCTGCATAATATGCCTCTTTGTATGTTTCATGCCCATATGACCTGCAAAGGGAATGTCATGGGCTAGGGATAGAAGCACCAGATGGTAGACTCTAGGCACTACCAACTGTTGTACTTTCTCACCTTCTAGCCCTCCCTCAGGGGTCCACTCTCTCTATAATAACCCTTTATCCTAGTATACAGGTTCCCTCTTTCCTTGAGAATCAGGTGCCTCCCTTGCTATCTGCCTAAGGCCTTGCAATGTAGGGTCTGAGAGCTGAGCCTGCCTCAACTCTCTCCTTGTAATCCTTCACAGCTTCTCTTCCACGGGTAGTCTGGCATCCTTTGACAGTGGTGCCTCATTGTCAGTCTGGGTACTACTACTCACCTTTGCAGTCCCTCTGTCCAAGGGAACATCAGTACCCACAAGCAGCTGTGGCTCTCCTTCAGTCTCACTGCTACAGAGTAGCTCCCTCCCTGAAGTAACCACCTCACCAGTCCTTGCTGCTTGTATGCAGTATGTCTGGGTCTCCCCCAGGCTACCAGACATACCTGCTTGTCTCCAAGCCTGACTGCGTGTAACTGCATAAGCACATGGTACTGCCTCATCCAAATCCTTTCCTATCAGGACATCTGCATGATGGTAGCTCAGTACCCCTGCTGTCTCAAGACAACCTACTAATGGCATTTTGGTCTTTCCCACTTACTGGCTCCCTCATCTTTTGTTCCCCACCTTGCCTCCATGGACACCTGTATGCTACATGGCTCCACTGGTTGCATTCAAAACATTTAACCCTAGCTCCTGGACATGTACCTGGACTAGTGGCTTCCCCTGCTACTAGCAGATTCTGTTGGTGCAGTCTTTGCTGCCCACCAATGGGTTTCTTTAGACCCATGAGCAGTACTGGGGATCCCTTTCCTATGAAGAGCTGCCCTGCTTGTCAGGTATAGGTCTCCTTTCTTCCCCAACTCATCTGAAGTACCATATTGTCTATCAGCTAACCAGATCCTCATGTCTTCATGCAAAGTTCTAAGGGCTTGTTCCCTCACCAAAAAATCTGCCAGCCCTTCAAAAGTGGTGACCTGACATCCACTCACTTACCTATGGAAATAAGTGCTCAGTTCAGCAACATATTCACACACACTTTCATCTGCCTTGCGTCTATGCTCACAAAACTTTTTCCTATACATTTCAGGTGTTAGCTTAAAACACTCTAATAGACAATTTTTTACAGCAGTATAATCAAAACATGCAACGTCAGACATTTTAGATAATACAGTTACAGCTTTGCCATGGAGTAAGGGGGTCAGGAACCATACCCAGAGCCTTTTGTCAACACTATACTGTTTGCACACTCTCTCAAACATATGAATGAAACTACCAAAATGATCCCCCTCTTTAAACTGTGGAAGAAATTTACTTACCTGTTGTGCTTCTGGGGTCCAATTACTCCCTTCCCTATTACCTCCATGACTCTGGCGAAGAGTCAGTATTTCTCTCTCATGCTTTCTCTGCCTCTCCTTTTACTCAGCTTCTATCTCTAAATGTGTGGCCTCCGACTGAAGTCTCTTTAGCTCCAGATAGATTTTTAAGTCCTCTGCAGAAAGATTGAGCTGTCCATTCTCCGGGGGTATTTTATTTCTACTGCAAGCCCGATTGTCCTCCTGGTTGCTGTTTTCTGATGCAGCTGTAAGCAAGGCTGCAATCAGGTCTGCCTTAGTCAGGTTTCCATGCACCAGTCCCCTAGCCTGGCACAACTCCACCAGCTGGCTCCTTGTCAGCTTTCCATACTCCTCTGCTGACATGCTGCCTGCTCACCCTGACTAACTAAGCTAACAAAAGAAATAAAGCAATTGTGATCTGAACTCTGAGTATTCACTGCATGGCTGATTTAGAGTACAAAACACCTTCAAAGCTCACTGTACCCAAGGTACAGGAATTCACTCTTCCCACATCACTAGAAGCCAATTAGTATTTG
>NC_056733.1:360514009-360536509 GCF_019279795.1 Protopterus annectens | reverse complement strand
TCACATAAGGATAAGGAATGAGGTTCTCGATGCAAACGATGGCACCAAACAGTTCCTGAGCTGTGGTAGCTTAGGTGGATATAAAAGATTGTGCAGCAGTTATTAAAAAGAGTAGGCATTGTTTATCGCAAAAACACAAGACTTGCTTATATATTCACATCAAATAAATTGAATAAACTTTCTTTTCCTATATATAAATAAAAACAACAAATATAATATTGCAATAACCGACGATGTAGGTGTTTTATACTGAAGATTTGCCCACTGTTTGTGTGGTTTAATCACAAAGTTGGTTATTGGTATTCTACAATGACATTATTTAAGAAAAATTTACTTTTCTTAAATAATATCTTTGTATAATGGTGTTGTGGTGCTCTTCCCAGTTGTTTCCCCAATTCATCTGCTTTGTTGATGTACTGATCATGTGTATGGGAGTACAATTACCATATTTATGAAGTACACCAGTGCTTTGGAAAGCAAGCAATGGAGATATGAAGATCTTCATTGCTTATTTTATGTTTTTTTTGAATAAGAAAAGAAAGCTGTAACCTCTGGACAGTTTAGAGGTACGAGAGAAAATGCAAGGAAAATCAGGTATGTTTCTTTAGTTTTGCAGAACATACCTAATTTTTCTTGTATTTTCTCTGCTCTTGTAAGTACCTCTCCACCTCTTATTTTTGAGAGACTTTGCAGTATAAACCTTGGCTCTAGATGATCGTCACTGTTGTAGTGACACCCCGACACCATGTGCAAAAATGGAAAAAGGGGTTGAGGATGGATGGATTTGCATTGTCTGAAGGAAAGAATGTCTGAAACTGAAGTACATGTCATTATTTAGTGACTTTGTCTCTCAGTGATTTGTCGGAAAACCACAAAATTTATGAGGAATGAAGTAAATAAATAATAACACGCATTTCAGTTTCAGACTTTCTTTCTTTCGGACTAATGCATGTCTACCACATAACAACAGAAAAAAAAGTCTGACCACTCAATGATAGTTTAGTGGCCAGAATTTTACCATTGGTATATTCTTGATTTACAATGGGCATGCTGGTTGGGCTGACCAATCAGTGTGCTTGTTTTTGAATGTTAATGGCCAGTCATCGTATAATATGTATTAACCTTTGCTTAAACATTTAGCCCACACACTTTCTACTATAACCAAAACTTATTTTTTATATGATTCAATTCCATTACTAGTTGTACAATAAAATTTTCGCATTGTATAAAACAGCTTGTTGTTTCTTTCACGTTGTACCTTACTTCTTTACAAAACCTCTCTCCATTGCTTTATATTCCATACTCCCTTTAATTAGAGGACAGACTGATCATTTATACTTCAAATTTTCCTTGTGCATCTACCAAAACAAATCTCCCATTATTCTGTTATACAACTTTCTTTTTGTTTTCTATCTGAGCAAATAAGACACAAAATATAAACTCAGTACACTTTTTTTGCTTAGGAGCTCATCGCAGTTAACACAGTGACTAGTGTGCACAGTACCACCAACAGAACACACTCCTAGATACTGTTCTTACAAACTTACGTAATAAATGTTTCTCTGTGTAAGTTCTCACTAATTCCCAGTTTGACCATTGATCAATCATTACCTCCTGGAAACTTAGTACACCCAAACTTCCATCTTGTTGCATAATTAGCAGAACAGTCTCAAAAGGCGCTGAGGATGTATTCATACAGGAACACTTACATAACAACTAGATGTCAATGTATTTCCCAGATGACATTCTTTCCATATTTATTAACACCATACTCTATATTCACATAAGTTATATCCACTGAAACTACTAGATTTAAGGTTTGCAATGGACCCTGACTAATCCCACAGGTTGAACAGCTCTAAAGAGAAGACATACAACATGAAAAGAGTGGAAACACAACCTTGACAACCCAGAGAAACACCAACACTATTTTAGCCTTAGAAAAGCAGCAAAAATTACCACTAATAAAGCAAAATTAGACAGTTACAGGAACCTCCACCAAATTCACCTACATAAACTTAGGAAATTCTGGAACACTGTGAAAAAATATTCAGCCACAAAATTCTTTAAACTCAAGTTCATATAGAACATACATTCTGAGACCATTCAGGAAATAAAATGCACCGTGCAAAATCCTCAAGTCATACCAATTCTGTTTAGCAATGTCACCTTTCTATCATTTAAGGTTTGTAATGGGCCCTGACTAATCCCACAGGTTGAACAGCTCTAAAGAGAAGACATACAACATGAAAAGAGTGGAAACACAACCTTGACAACCCAGAGAAATACCAACACTATTTTAACCTTAGAAAACCAGCAAAAATTACCACTAATAAAGCAAAATTAGACAGTTACAGGAACCTCCACCAAATTCACCTACATAAACTTAGGAAATTCTGGAACACTGTGAAAAAATATTCAGCCACAAAATTCTTTAAACTCAAGTTCATATAGAACATACATTCTGAGACCATTCAGGAAATAAAATGCACCGTGCAAAATCCTCAAGTCATACCAATTCTGTTTAGCAATGTCACCTTTCTATCACCTTTTTATTTCATGGCTATTCCAAAAAAAAGAAATAAATAAATAAAAGCGGGACTCAACAAAGTTTTTCCCAATCTGAACTCAAGCTTTTACATGACACGACCTTTCCTACTTAAATTAGGAGTCGATAATTATCTACCGCACTGACATAGATATTTTCTAAATCTGACCTAATTTCTTCAAGCTAGTTAGCATTATTCCACTACCAAAAGTTACCCCCCCAAAAAAGTTGAAAACTATCGATCAGTAGGCAACCTAAATACTCTACTCAAAGTAACTGAAAAAATATATGCAAACAAATTTTACACTACATTATTGAATATGACATACTGAATATGACATTCTCACAGTCTAGCAGCATGACTTCAGACCCAGAGGTATTAACTGACACTGCTATTTCCCTACTAATACTGTCTACAACAATTTCTATGATGGCAAGCTTACAGATACTATATTCTTAGACCTCAAAAGGGCATTAGAGTGTGTCAGTCATCCTCTTAAATAAACTAAAGAAGTGACATTTCTCAGATGAGGTGTAAAACCTGTTTAAAAACTATCTGCAAAATAGAGCAGTCAATATCCAAAGGATGATAAAGACCCAAACCTCATGCACAGTTCTAAGGGCACTCCATGATGATCGGTACCGGTCCTCTACTATCCTCCTTGTTTATTACTGACATCCCTTAGGAACTACCTAAAATAAATATCATCCTTTATTCTCATGACATTATTATCTGAAGAGCTTTTTCCTATCAGACAAATGAATCATTGCAAAATGACTTTGTTTGACTCTGGAACTGGATGAGGAATAATAAAAAAAATGTAATACTAATAAATCTACAGTGATACTTCTTGGGACGAGTAGGAGACTAGCATCTCCCACTTCAGATGTTTGACCCTCACCATCAACCACCACCAGTGTTTACTTAGCAGAAATACCTAGGCGTTTTGCTGGATCAAACTCTTATTATTTCTGCCTCATGTCAAATTCCAGTCACAAAAGTACTGACTCAGCTGAAAGTGGACTACAAAATTTCACACCTCCTAACTAGAGAAGCAAGGAGATAAACTGCATTCAATGTCCTACTGCCCAAATTAGAATACTCCACCCCTTCTTATAATAACCTTACATTCCTCTAAAAAGTATACATATTTATTTATTTATAAATAAAATAAAAATAAATAAATAAGTATACATATCCTCCAAAAGATTGAATATATGTTTGAAATGTAGAATTGTATACTTGTTTCACAGGAGCATCCCTCTCTTAACAATACACAAATATAATTGGTCACAAATGGAAATTCAAGACACATTCGTTCTTCATAGTCTATCATTTAAGCTGCAAAATGAGCACTATCACATTTCACGTCAACAACTGCTGCTACGCAGGAACTCAGCATACACTCTCACGAAAACGGATGACAGCCTACTTGTTAAACCTACTTAAAAGTGAGTAAAAGCTGAAAAATCCTTTTCCAAACATGGTTCGGAAAACTGGAACAAAATATCATGTGAGATTAAGTCAAGCACCACTCTCATGGATTTTATGAAATAACCTAGGAAGCACACCAAGAAAATATCAGAATGCCATTGCTTTGAGAATCAGGGTTAAACAACTTTGCCTTACCCAAGGACACATTTAAAATGCTAATTCCATAATTCGTTCTAATAACCAATGCAGTTACTGTTTCCATAAGTCCTACTTCATGAATGGGCAGTTGTCCTAAATATACAGTATATACTCTGTCACTACAACTGTCTGTAAACCTATTTTTTCTACTAAGTTTCACTGTTTTATATGCCTGTAGTTGCATCATTGCTGTCAATGTTTATATTTCCCTTATTGTATATCTGAAAATGTTTTTAATTAACTTCATCATCTTTGTTACAGTTTCATTGTTTCATGCTTTTGTGTGCTATCTGCCTTGGAACATACCTAAAAAGAGTCTTCAAGCCAGTGTACTTACGCAGTTAACAAATGTATAAATAAATAAACAAATAAATAAAATTAACCATTTCACAGATGACATGCCATAGATTCCTGTTCCAAGAAAGTGTGCAAACATTCATCTCCACCTTATAGTTTCTTCAGATTATAAATTAATTTAGAGAAGAAAAAGATTAGTAATTTCTAAATTAGTGCAACCCAAAGCTTTACAACTTACAAATAAAATACATTGGGACACCTTAAAGGCAAAGATTATGGCAGAAGAGAAAAAAACTGCTTGTCAAAGACATTGCCAGGCACAAAAGGATGACTGAGTCAGTTTCCTAGACTACCAAGCTAAGTAAAACATACATTTCTATTACTGCCAGAACTGCCAAACACAAACTTGCATATATGTTATTACAGACTAGTGTTGTGATCCCTTGTGCAGATTACATTTAGTAATAACTGTTGATGATTACAGCAGATATTCAGTAAGTTGTATCCACATCTGCATAATTTAGATACATGCATACACATCTGGTAACACTAACTCCATCATTCCTGTCATGGACAAAAACTTTTCATAGTTTGGTACTAAAGGAATTTAGAACCGATGGTGAATTTCACTATAATGGCAGGAATTTGCAGACTTTTCTAAATACTCTGGTTTAAAACATATGACAATGATGATACTCTTTGGTCATTAGTCTAATGGCATTGATTTTGTTTCCATATCCTATCCAGTGTCACTCCTGCTTGATTTATTAGATATATACCCATAAAACTGGTAGGAGAGCAAATTCAAGATCAGGGGCCATAAATCCATATTGCAACATAAATGTGACGTGCTGTCCCGACAGATATATTTCCTAAAGGCTTTTCCCACTTCTGGAACAAATTCTTGTTTTCAGTTTTCTGTAAAGCTAAGTATGTCCCTCATTACTTTTAAATTCAATTTAGATGAATGGAAGGATGGCAAACTTCACATTCCTCCACACACTTGGAAACCCTGTCCCTCATTGACAGGAAAAATAACTAGATGGGTGCTTCAGTGAGACTGCAGTGGCTAGATGTGAACAAAAGCTTAATTGGTCTATCACTTGTTAGCAACAAGAGAACCTATGAAGATAGCAGCTCAGGACCAAAGGATACCTTATAAATATTACAGATAGATTTTTAAGATAGTAAAATGCAATTCCTCTCTCTGCAGCATGGCAATCTCCTAAGTATGTATTATACAAACTGGTTTTAAAGCTAGTACTCACTCTTATAAACAGAACAAAAATCGTATTGAATAGGCATTAAGAAATCAGATCTCTATAACACAGGTTAACATGAAAAGCTTTTCTTACAAAAGAGACACTTCCTGGGATTCATAGCTTCATAACTTCAGTAGAACAGGAGAAGCTCTATGTGACGTGATCAGGATTTTTTTAAACTATCCATGCTTCTCAGTATGGGATTACACATGCACCTAAACAAAATGTTATTGCATTAAAGTGCAATGGCATTTAGTTTAAATGAGAACCTAGCTACACTATCTCCAATTTGTGAAACACAGTCAATTTTAAAATATTCTGATTCAATCAAATGACTTTTCCTAAGCTTCTGCATTTATGAATCCCATACACTGTGGTGTATGAATCTAAAAGAAGAGGTTTTGTATTTTTAAAATGGTTAAGAGTAACAAAAAGTATTCCTTATTTTATACTGAACTAAACTCCACATCTAGTATTACAGTTGATAAAAGTGGGGACAAGATATCCAGCCATTGCATATTTTATTGAAATGTTATTATGAACGGTTATAAACCAGTTCAGACTACGATGTTCCACAGAATTTGAAATGTTGACTGATAAGCCAGTGCATAGACTTCTGTCCTGAAGAATAAAGGAAAGGCCACTGCAGAAACACAGCATATGATATGTTCTGGTTTCAAAGGGAAACAAAGCTATACTATTTACTTATTCAGATACGTATTCAGATACTTATCTACTAAGAATTATTAATGGCAAAATATAATAGTAATCATGTATATATAATGACAGATCAAAGAAAAGTATATGGTGATAAATAAATGCGTAAAAAGGTAAAATAAATTCCTAAAGATAAAATGAGAACACCTGCATGAATTTAACCAAATCCTCCAGTAAAGATTATAGTTGAAGATGGGAGGTAGCTGATTCTTGAGGACTGAGCCAAATAGATTAATGAGTAGAAGTTTGCCACATATATAACTGTAAAATCTCAGAAGTACCATCAGCCCCTTATCTGACAACCTGAATGACCTTTTGAGGGAATACGGCAGATGCAGCTTATTAAAAATGCCAGTACCAGGTCTGTGCAATACTACATGATTGAAGTTGAAATTATCTGAAAGGCTAAGTAGTTCCATATTGAGTTTGTTATTTTTATTTGGACCAAGGCATTAAAATCACCCAAGATTATCCACCCAGGGCATTCTGTATTAGGCATAAGTCCAAAAGCTCTTGGAGAAATGTTCCTAACTATATATGTCTGTAGATGGCATATGGATGAAATCATACTCAGAGATGGTAGAACTTCCAGCATTTAGCTTGGAGTGTTCAGGCTCTGCTGGAAAAACACTGGATATGTGATCCCTGCACTACTTAGTTTTGAGATATGAATAACATGGAAGTTTGATTCAACTTCAACAATAATTCTGGTCTTTATTTAGCAGAGTGCATTGTCCCATAAATTCATGATAAATGTCAGTTCTATCAAATGCAGAAAGAGAGAGAAATGCATGCCTAGCTTTTTCTGGATCAATGTCATGTTAAGTAGCACAGCCCTAGCTACGCCTTCATGGAGACAGCTGCTGCTTAATGGACAGAGATGACAGTCCAAAATCCAAGGTACTGCTACCAGGCAGGGTGGACCTCTGATGGTGTACCATTTCACCCTGTGGTGGTGGTAATGAGTAGCCTTCACCCTGACCCTGACAAAGCCTTACATCAGGGCATGTGAAAAATGAGGACCTTCTCCCTTACATGTAGTGGCTGTTGGCCACACCCACTCTGCAGCAATTCAAGGATACTGGATGGCTAGCCAATGAAGTCAAACAGGAGGTCCCAAGAACAGGACAGCATTCTGAAAGTAAGAGACACGGAAATAATAATGAAAAACTAAAAACCTGAAAGATGTAACAAAAAATAAAAAGGGAAAATTAAAGGTTGCACAATACAAATGGGACTCCCAAAAGAGAAAGCAAAAAAAAAAAATCACAGTTATCAACAGATTTCAGTCTGTAATAAAGTCAAAATAAAGGCAAAGTATTTACAGAAAAAGAATATATTCAAAATATATGAAGCATCAAAGCCAATAATCAAAGTGGGAGAGTTCCTAGCCGATAAATTGTTTTGAATGGAGGAACAAGGCAGGGATTGTCGTCTTTCCCCTTTGTAAACTTGCCTTATATTTAGAGCCATTGGCAAAAAAATAAAGGGCTCAAAAATCCAATGATAAAATTTGTACAGTAATCAAGGAAAGTTGGCTTTTTTGCAGATGATATTATTTTGTACCTAATAAATCCAGAAAAGGACATCTCAGTTTTATGAGACAATTTCAAGTCTTTTTGTATGCAAAATTAAAGAAGAAAAAACAAAGGCTAAAGCTGTAAATTATGTACTGACATATGAATTGATACAACAATATCCATATTTATGGGGACACGAAAAGATGAAGTATTTAGGATAATGGATTACAAAAGCATCTGTTATGGCAGCTAAGGATATGTGAGAAGAGACTAAACAAAATATAATTCAAAAACTGTTAAGGATATGGATAGTAAGACACAAGCAGTAAAAATGCTTTTAGTCCCTTTAATTTTATATGCAGGTCAGACATATTTTTATCAACCAGAGGAGAAGTTGTGGACAATAATTAACAAAGAGTTGAAGGAATGTATCTTGAAGAGGAAGAGGGCAAGAATTAAGTGGGATAAGATGATCCTTCCAGTAGAACAAGGTCACTTATAATTATTTGATTTGAAGGGGTATTTTAGAGCTATACAGTTAAGGCTCCTATATGTATCACAAGCAGAAGATTTTAATTCAAATTGGAAAGGGATGATAATGAAGTGGTGGATGTTCAATAAATAAGGAGAAAGTGTGATTTTGAATGTAGATCCTTAAGGAGGATAATAATAACCATACATAATAATGCATTTGTGAAGAAGCTGAAAGTATTTTAAGAACTAAGCCAGCATGTGCATGGAAAAGGGAGATTTTACTGATAGGGATGACTGCAAGTAGGGGTACAGGAAACAGGCAAAGGGGCTAGAATTTACTGGAGAAAACTGGTAAAAGAAGCAACGTATTAGGAGCATATAACTAAAACAGGAAAGGTTACAGAGTGGAATGAGACAAAGAAGATGTCTGGATGGCAGGATGGAGACTGCCTTCACTACCAGGGATTGATAGCAGAGAATAGGTAAAGAGACAGAGAAAGGGGTATCCTACCTGAAAGATCTGCTCTGCTAGAGTTTTTAGTTGAAGCTAGAACAGAAGATGCTGTTAAAAAAGGGATAATTAGTAGGTGCTGCGGTAGCATTGTCGCCTCACAGTTAGACGTTGCCCGTTCGATTCTCAGTTAGAGCGTCTTCTGTGTGGCGACATGCATGAATGGGCATTCCTTCATTGAAGGTTGTGTGTTAGGCCCGGCAAGCCAGCACGTAAAAATCTATTGGCAATCATTAGCGGACCGGAGTTCCGCTGTGGCGACCCCTAACCGGGAAAATCCGAAAGACACAAACAAGTAGAGCATGTAAATAGTGCATGGTATCTATAAGAATAGATCAAAGAAGGTTAGAAAAGATTGGAAAGAGAGATTGGAAATAAGCTTACAAGGGAACAAAGGGACTACATATGGCTCCCGAGTATGCAACAAAGTCCTGGAGGTTTAGGAAAGTGTTTACATATTTATTTTTATACCTCAAGCAAACTTCAAAGAATTTTCTTCTAGTAGATGGCAAATGTTAAAAGTGTAATGGTGAAGAAAGAGATAACTGGGAAGATATGTTTTGGGAGTGTAATGAATTGGAAGATTTTAAAAATTCTTTAGAGCAGGAGCGGCCTTAGGTCAACTGGTGCCCTAGGCAAAAGGGCTCCACGGTGCCCCCTAACACTCCACCTAGTGCACTCATCCTGGTCTACCTACACCAAATAAATACTAGAAAAGAGCCCTGGGCAGCCTAGTTGGCCTAAGCCTAAGGCCGGCTATGCTTTAGAGAGTACTCTGTCGGAAATATTGGGTGAGAAAATGGTTGCAACTAAGGAAATTATTCTTTTGAGCTGGGACTCAGGATATTAATTGATGGACATAGTAAGGCCTTGTTATGTTTAATTCTATTGGCTGCCAAAAAAGCAATTATTAGAAAATTCAGTACTTACGTATTATCGCAACCAGATTTCTAAGCTGGCGTAATACATAAAGTGATAGCGAAACAAGTTCATCTTAAAGTGAAAAGTGTTGTGTATTCTCTAAATTACTATTGTGTCACATTGTTTCTGAAACAGGAACAGGAATAAAGGCTAAATTCCTCTTCCTGGGTAGCATCCTTTAGTGCTATAACTCAATGTTAAATTTTAAAAAGCAGCTATTCAGGCTACCAGATTTACCGTTTATACATGTTTTTACGAGTTTCATGCAGTGAGGTGTGAGCCCACTTCCTTCCATTCTTTACATGCTGTTAGCTGTATCAATTATCTTTACTTACATTTACTCTGCACCTCAAATTCGTTGTTAAAGTACAGCTTTCTCCATCTGCACCACATGTTTCTGCTTAGCTGTTCATGTTTATTTGGCCATGTGGTATACTGTCTCCCTCTCTATAGAGCACAGGTTAGCCGTCTCCTTGAAAAACAATGATGTGTAGCCCAGCCATTACAAATTCAGACTTCATATCCTTCAGAAAACATGTGTAAACAAAATGTATTATTGTATCAAGTTTGTAAATTTATTACAGCAGCTTAAGGACACGTTAACGGAATTGGCATGTTTTATTCTACCACTGTCACTTGTTGTTTAGGACAGACAGAATTTGTTTAGTAATGTGGGATCTGACCATTACTGTCATACAGGGTGCTGAATATTTCCTAAGGTCGGATTGGGAGTGTTGTACTTGAAAGCAGAACAGTGAAAACTAACAAGCTTACAAAAGCAACGGAGACTGAGCTAAACGGGAGAATGAGGACTGTAAAAAGGCTTTGCCGTGATGAAGCTGGCTGAAGCTTTGTGAATTACACAGGAATGCTCTTCCCTCAATTATTTTAAACCAAGACAGGAGTTAGATTACAGTATAAAATAATACAACATTAAATGCTCATTTATGTCATATAGGTTACAACTTGCTGAGAATTGACACAAAGGAAGCATTTCATCATGTCCAGCCATGGTTGCGATAATACGTAAGTACCAAAAATTCAAATCAAACTCTAAACCAACTGTATTTGAAGTACTGAAAATTGTAAAAGAGATAAATGAACTTAAAGAGGAATATTTAGAAAAAATAGGTGCAAAATACATACAAATAAATGGAAATTGAGAGAACAATAAATTTAGAATAATGTTCAGGAGGAGAAGTGAGGTTTAAGGGAAGGCAGGAATTGAGCACTATATGTAATGATGAACTGAAAGACAGCTGTTATAAAGAAAGAAATCATATGTAATGTATAGCATATGTAAATGGAAAAACGCTAATATGGTATGTTTTATTTTCTATTGTTTGCTTATGTCTTAGGTGATAATTTAATAGAAGTGTTAAAAAAGAACTAAACCAGTCCAGGTGACCCAAAAAAAAACTGAAAAAAAAGCTCTAGGTCAGTAAGTACACTTATAAAAAGATAAGTAGTTTGGACTGGGATTGTGCAATTATTTCAAATGTCTTTTGTTGAATGTTGCAGCTATGGCTTTTGGGCAACAATATATCCTATCAAAGTTCTTCATTGTTAAAGTGTTAACAGATCATTCATGTCCCATTGAACACATCTGTCTTAGATCACCACATTTTGTGACTTGACGTACTTCCCACAGTGCCACAACAATGTACTGATTCATAAGTAAGGGGTGAATGGGTAAAGCCCCTGGTAAAGCCCCCAGCATGAGGATGCATGGTAGTTACCCTCCTTGTCAAAATACCTTCCTTAAGTTTAGATGGCAGGTTAGTCTTCAAAGGTGTTTGTATCATACCATCCATTTGTTTAGCTGTTTTTGTTTTTCTGATCATTTTGTTTGTGTGAAGCACTAATGTTTTAGTCTCAGATAATTTCCTAGTAACTGTGATTCCCTGATATTTAGTAACCTAAATGTAGTGAGATTAATTCACTTGGAATTCCCAGGATCATTTACTAGACATTATTATCAGAAATATAAAACAATTTTGATAGCTAAACTGATATCCCACAGTCTTGCCTAGTCCAGCATTATGATACATGTTCTTTGCTTGTTAAGTCTGTTGCCTGGGATGGTTGACTTGATCACAACTACATCCATGTGAGCCACTGTCATGCAAAAACATACATATACAAGAAATTAGACTCATACAGTACAATGTACATAGATATGAAAAAGGCAGATATGTTACAATACAGAATATATTATATGGCAAGCAATTGGGGTCAACATTTCCATTTTTCTCACTCATTTATGGTGTATATATACACTGATGAAGAAAAACTGCTTTCATGTTGGTCTAACATTTAAATGTAAAAGTAAATCACCACACTGATCATCAATTCTAAATTATATACTAGCAGAATAAGAAAACTTAACAAGCATAAGCAGTGTACGCATGAATTAACATCTCCACATGGAGTGAAGGTGTTATTCTTGTCTGGAGTGAAGATTTTATTCTTGTCTGATACTTAAATAAATAAAAAAATGCACCAGGGTATCAGCAGATAACTGATGAGTGATGTTTTGACATTATTCCAAGATGCATAAGGGTATGTGTGAGTGTGTGAGCAGAGCTCTCAAAATATGCACACCCCCTGCACTCCAGAATTGCCTATCGGCAATTTAAAATGAGCAAGAACACTCGTAACACCCCCAACCCATTAGGATAACAAATCTGGTCAAAGCCAGATGGGACAATTGTCCCTACCAAGACAAATGTTGCCAGAATAACAGATGTAGCATAAGCATATAACGCACACCTCCCAACCTGTCAGAGTAAGGAATCTGGACAAAGTCAAAAGGGACAATTGTCCCACAAAGCAGAAAGTTGATAAAATAACAGGTTCAGCATTAGCAGGGATATTCTGAAGGGTACAAATAAAATAACAGCAAATAATTATTTTTTTATAAATGCGATAAAGTTTAAGTGTAGCTGCATGGCCGTGCCCGTTGCTTAACTACGCTTAGTCCGGCTTAAACAACACAAGAAGTTAAATAGCAAGAGACAGCCAGCATAAGCAGTATTTCAGTAGTGTGGTGGTTAAAGCATATCCTTTCCAAACAGCCATTCCCAGTTCAATCCCCACTATAACCAATGTGCATTTTACATGTGAAAGAAGTACATAAACATTTATTTTTATAATTAGCTACTAAATAATATATATTTCTTAACCAGAGTACTGTATTAGTTCCAGATGTGAGGTGTCAGTTTAATAAAGTTGTGAAACACCCATATAAACACAAGTGCCCCATACAGTATAGTCACACATGAATAAATGCAATGAAAGCACATTGGGGAATGTCAGGGACAGTAAACACATTTATAATATGTAATCAATGATGAATCAATGCCATACAGCAGATAGTCTATAAAATGAAAAATAAGCAATGCTAAGTATTGCACAGCGCTGCTTACCAGGTGAAATAATTGTGTAAATATGACTGCTAAGCAATGAGAAGCCTAGCTAAGTGGATTTGCCCATTGTTAAGCAGTGCTGAACCTGTCCCTTTAAGCACTGCCAACCTTAGCTAAGCAGGTTTGCCCATAGCTTAGCTTAGCTCAGCATATTCAAAACCATCCAATCATGGCAAAGGGCGGGAAATTGGCTGTATTTAAACCCCACAAGTGTGAAAACAGCCCATAACTGGTTGCAGCTTCCCACTGTAGGCAGTATGGCAGGAGTTGGTGAGGGCATGTGCTTCTGTGCGCAGCACTGGGGCATACAAGAGTCCAAGGTCATGGTAGGACTCCTGGTACAAAACCATGATGAGAAACTACTGCAGGGCCAGTACCAAGGCTCCCAATAAAGCAGAAACTTGGGACTGTCTCGCCCATGATCTCGCCAGTGCCACTGGTATCCCTCGGACTGTTGAGCAGGTCTGGCACCACTATGCTGACTTGAAGCGGAGAAAGAGGGAGCTCTTGGATGAGTGGGTCCAAGAAGCAAGGCAGAAGAGTGACGTCCCAGCAGTGTGTAAGTACTTATAGCAATAACCGTTTACTAATGTCCAGCCTGTGTATATGATGGATAGGTATGCCTAAATATTTCTATATTTCCCTTACAGCTGCAGCTGAGCGGCCTGTGAATCAGGAAGCCCATGATAGTAGGTTGCAAAGGCTGCATCGCGATGCTGGTGAGTAACAATCCTGCTTGTAGTAATCATACGAAATAAATATAAAGCAGTCGAAAGTCACCTGGCAGTATAAAAACTGTAAATGGTTGTACTGAATAAACCAGACAATATGACAATAATAGTCCCATATAGGTCATATTTAAATAAAACTGTAACTGCCTGGCAATAAAGCTCTAAATCCTGGACTGGTTGTGTTTACTCTGGTATTGTATGGCATTTATTGTTGCATTCTCTGAATAGTAATGTTTTGTTAAGCACTGTTACCCACACTGTGCTACATAAAAAAATGTCTATGAATGTCTGTATAAGACTGTTGTAAGTACAAGATCAGATTGTGCAACCAAGAGAGACTTAGACAGAAAACTCTGACTGGATAGACAGCAATATCCAAATGGCACACTCTGCTGATACTGAAATTGCTGTATTTTTAGCAGACACAGCCATGGTTCAAATCCCGGGAGAGGTAGTAAGCTGTATGTATAATCATACCTCTCAACTGTACACATTTTTTTCAGAATGTCCAGGTAATTGGCTCATATTTTCTGCTTGTTCCTCTGTCCCCCTGGCAAATCAGTGGAATGATCTCAAAAGTGTAGTCACTAAATAATGACATACATTTGATTTTCAGACCATAAAACCTTCAGAAAATGTATATTAAAACAAATCCTGTCACTCTAGCAACTATCCAAGTTTATGAGAGCAATATTCAAAATGTGTCACAATTTGTACCCCCATTTTGTCAAGCTTTGTCTAGAGTGTGCACATTAAGAGATTTAGAGGTATGTGCATAATATTAACTCGGAACCTGAGAATATGTGTAGAAACAGTCAGGTAGTGTTAAAAAACATTCCCTCCACAGGTCTACCAGGTAAGAGATGTAGAATTTAGCTATAAGACAGTTGAAATATACACTGTGTACAAAGATACCACTGCCCAAACCAAGGCCATAGGGTATTGTAATAAAACCTGTACAGTAATGATTAGAGCAATCATCATTAAAGTTGTGAGCACTACAGGGATATATAAGTTGTTTATTGACATCTCCCCCCCACACACACACCATATCTGCAACAATAATCTAAATACACAAATCAATGGGTATGTTTACACCAAACCTACTGTTGGGACATATGTCCTATTGTTCAATAAATATTGAAATGTGTTTCTATTAAATGTTCCATGTTGAAATACTATCATTGATAGCCTGTTGCTATCAATGTAACCTGCATGCCATTGTAATGGCCACTAAGGTTCCATATATGCCTGTGTTCTGGATTAGTTATAACAACATGCATAGATATTCCCATTAACCCAAAACACCAGATTTGGAACAGTTGCATAGCAAACAGAACACATGCATATATGGAACCATAGTGGCCATTACAATGGCATGCAGGTTACATTGATAGCAACAAGCCATCAATGATAGTGTTTAAACATGGAGCATGAATAGAAACACATTCCAATATTTGTTGAACAATAGGATATATGTCCAATCAGTAGGTTTGTGTAAACATACCCATTGATTTGTGTGTTTAGATTATTGTTGCAGATATGGTGGAGTGGAGAGGAGATGTCAATTAACAACTATTATATCCTTGCAGTATGAGGTCCTCTGACCTTTTTTCCTGTTTATGTCTTCCAAGTACAATGTCCCATGAATGGCTCCCTGCGTAAACACCCCAGGAAAATGATGTTATCATAAACTTCATTGTACTACATCACAGAACCCTCTTTGGATGCAGGGCCCATGATCTGCAGGAGAGGACCGCCCTGTGGAATGGGCTCATCCACAGGGAAAATGATGTAGGCCGGCATAACCACAGTTATGAGCAGGTGCGACATTGTTGCACTGATCTCATCTGCCATGCCCGTCAGCATGCTACTGCAGTTAGGAGGGACCAGCTAGCCACAGGTGGGGGTCATGCCATCCAGCCCCCACTGACACATGCTGAGGAGCTCCTCACTAATCTTGGGGCACTCACCTGCCAGCCAAGCCAGGAACCTGAAGATAACATTGCAGAGGTGGGTGCCACCCACACAATGGATGAGGATCATGCAGGTAAGGCCTCAGGGCACATTAGTAGATCACTGTTGTTTATCCATCTGCATCTGTAAAGTATCTTCATGCATATGTCAGATAACATTATCTGTTGCTGCAGTGTAGTAATGAACAGATGTCCATAATCTCTAGTACAGTGGGTTTGTACTGTTGATGTACTGAAATGCTGCTCCCACCCTGTACCAATGCCACAGCTGTGGCTACTGACATTACATCTCTCACACAACTATATAGGTCCCTCTGGTATACAGCTGGGGCAGCAGCATGTAGCTGGTGAGTATGGAGTTGTTTTCTTCAGATTTGCCAATACACCAGCCATGTTATGGGCATGGTAATTGCCATGTACACATTTAACATACCTACCCATAATGCATGCTGTACATGTTCACTTATTGTTGCTGTTAACTGCACTACATCACAGTGGTCACCATGGTGATATATCTGAAGGGTATGTAAGAGTCTTACAGTATACCTAACAACCTGTCAGTCCAAGATGTGTGGACAGAGATGAACATAATGGTAGGACAAATGGCCTACAGTAGGGACATGTATGAAACATTACCCTTATACACTGGCTACAACAGTGTATACACCACTATTACAATGGCAACTGTTACAGATCTACACGACGGCAAATCACAATACCACATTGCACACCTTTTACAACCTGTAATGTGATCCTAAAATGTGTAATATGGAATCCTATGTTAGGACAACAAATACAGGAATACATACCTTAACAAGCACTGGAAGCATATGTGTGTACACACTCCAAATAACATATTGTGGAAGCAGCTTTTGAGGTAGTGACAGCATTCACTCTTCTTGAGTACACACCTTCCATCAAGTACAGGGCCTCAATGTTACACCACGTAATGGTCTGCTATCCAAGAAGTATGTCCATGATATTTGCCCACGCAACTGCAACAGAGGCAGCCATGGCTTGCACACATCTTACAAATTATGGAATGGATCCCATATCCAACAGGTAGCACGCAGGAGTGGGAGAAGTAGCCTTACCTCACCATTGCATATATCATGGCAAACAGTGCAGACAGTCATGTATGTAACTATGAAGTATGGGTCATCATTAATGTAGAAAATAAACAGATGCCCATCCAAGACAGATGACAACACATGTTGCAAACTGGTCATGGAGGCTGCCCAGAAACATGCAGCAACACTTTAGGTTAGGGTAATCAGATGGAAGAGTTGTTCCACAGGAAACATCATCCAGGGCTCTCTACAGGTAGCATATGCATAACATCAGGTCTCCCAAAGGCATGTGTTTCAATGTGCAATGGTGTACTGAGACCAAGGCTGAAACCTACGTACAGTATTAATAAAAATACATGTGGTGCACAAGCAACATCTCACTCAACTTCATACCAACCATCCCCCTTTCTACCTTGCTGATGCCAGTGTACACCTTTAGGTTTGCTGTTCATTAGCAGGAACTAGTCCAGTAGACCTGGCATTCTGATTTTGGAACACTGCAAAATGACACTCATGTGTGGCCCATAGTTATCAAGCATCTGCAATAAGGCTGAGGATGGGGAGGGGTGTCATCCTGAAACACAACAGTGAACTGAAACATACATCCAAAGCTCACTAAGAATGACTGTATCTAAACACAGTCAAGGTCATGAATTGTGCCAGACATAACCCTGACTCCACAGCAACAGTGAAGGCACTGCATGACCTCCAAGGGCTTTGAACATGAGCTGACCTTGCAATCTGGCAGAGTTGAGGGACATTTGTAGGACACAGTGACCAAATAATGGCTAGTGAAGATGAGCCATGCTAGTATACCCCTTCCAGGAATAGTGACTGCTGTAGTTCACTTACCAGGTGCTGCAACAAACCATTGTGTTAAGGGTGTGCACACTTACGCAACCCACATATTGTATGCATCTCAATCAGCATCTGTACAACTAACAGATTTGTTTGATACTGCATTTGATCACACAGGTCATATGTCACATATCAGGTGGGTGTAATGTTATCATATGCAGTATTGTGGCCCCATTGCATATCATGGAAGAGGCTGGCATGTCAACAAGGGTGTGTACACTCCTCATAACCACAGTAAGCTTTGAAGGTTATCAGTGTAATCATATTTTTTGCTCATATATGCATTGCTGATGATGAGATCTGCAAATCAGAGGTCAAGCATTCACTATTGACATCTATCCTCATATCATCCCAGGTATGTGTCAGACAAACACATAGGGGCTGTAAACAACAGAGCAAACATAGCTGCCACACATATACACATTCAGAAATGGTGTGTACACTCATGAGGTATGGTGCACAGTACATGCCAGGGTGCTGAACAGGTGCATAGCAATACTGTGTACATGGGTGCAGTGTATTCCGGGGAAGGGGCATCACCTACCAACACAATCCATACATCACAGAGATGTATAATGTTGGTAACAAGATTGATTATGGCTGCAGTGCATACTGATGAGCACCATATGTCATGCATGTTGACTGTTGGGTAATGAGAGGTGTGTGTGTGTGTGTGTGTGTGTGTGTGTGTGTGTGTGTGTGTGTGTGTGTGTGTGTGTGTGTGTGTGTGTGTGTGTGTGTGTAGAGGTAAGCAATGATGTACAGGTCTTAAATTACATTTTTTGTTTTCCCCTCACAGGTGGCGAGGCGGGTCAGGGTCCCTCCTGCAGACAAACTGATGTTAATGTCCATACAGACTCTGACAATGATGATTGGTATGGTGAGGCACAGGCAGGGTTGTCAGGGGCTGAAGCTGTGCCATCAGTTGACATCCCACTTTTATCCACCCCATCCCTGTACACAGTTACAATGTCTATACATACCCCATCACTATTGGCCATAGATGAGGGAAAGTTGTCGGTTGGTGGCATGGGGCAGGGCAGTGTGGTGACTATGGCAAGTTTGTCTGTACACAGCAGCCATAGCTGGATGACCATAAATACATCTGTACAGGGGTGCTCGTAGGAGGGCTGCTGGCCATCATGCCCACTGGCAGAAGTGCCACAGCAGGTGTCATCAGACACATGTTTCAGGCCATCATGGAGGCACAGGCACATATGGAATGTTACACCAAACAGAGTCTGAGGCTCCAGAGGGCTAATCATTCTGCTGTATATGACAACATCCGTGATCTTGCAGGTGCCCACCATTATTTTGCAGAGGTCCTGGATAGATGGTTGGGTGTGATGATGGAAATCCTCAACCATGTGGTGTCTGTGTTAGAGCATATGGTGGGACTAGGGTGATAGCCACATGGACATAGGTCAGCAACACCAACAGGTGGAGGTCTACATGGATGTGCAACAAGTCACAGCCACTCCTATTGTGGCAGTACCAGCACCAGCACTGCAGGGGGGTACTGTCCACACCACAACACAGCAGGCCATATGCACATGTTTCTGGCTGGTCTCAGCAGCGACGTGGATCCAGCAGACATTTGTCATCATCAGGGGAGAGTACCATATCTGTGTTTCTACCTGGTAGCACCTGTGGATCCCCTGGCAGGCACAGTTCCCATGTCCATGGCCAGACATATGAACTGTACACCCTGCCATGTACAGTCTGCAGCTGTCCAACAAACACCTGTATAGGGCAGCCATGGCAGAACTGTGTGTATACATAGACACACACATCACCAGCACAGCTAGAGTACCTCCATACCTACACATACCACATCTGCACAGCCCAATTTATAAAGAACCCCCTAACACACACACATGATGTCAACCAAATGGCTCAGCATAAGTCTCTGTCAGACCCACAACATACCCTGTGCATATGATGATACCTGTGCCACATCCCTGTCATCAATGCCATCAATGCAGTGACATGCTAATATGGTTCTGATGCACAGGGTGAATGTACTAAGGTTCAGCAATATAATGCTGTTTAACATGTTTTCAGCTGGAAAGTTTAATGCTTGCATGTCAGGGTGTGTAGCTGTTTAGCCATGATGAATTATAGCTGTTATTAACACTGACTGATTGTGGCCTCCATAATGTATTCAGTTTGTGTTGTAGGTGTCTATCTGTCAGCAGGATGTTGGTCTGCTGTTGTTTCCTACAAGGGGTATGGCACTGTGGTGACATTGACTGTGTCATATCCTGGGTACAGCTGAACACAAGTAACAGGTCTGTATAACAATTACTGCATGTGCCACATGGCTGATAGGTCTGAGGGGTGTATACAGGTGAGTGCATGGTGGCTGATGTCAGCAGCTCTTCTACAGTGGGCAATAGTAAGTGTACTGGGTGGCGCACACCAAATGATTTTGAATAACACACACACACAGGCTTTGGTGTTGATGCAATACACAGAGAATACTGTACACATGGATGTACTTAATTTTGCAGTGAACTCATCTTGGCATGTGTAATTCCACCAAGACAAAAAAGGCAAAACCTCACATCAGTAAATAATCAGTTTGCCAGTTTAATGCCATTAATGATGGTACTGGCAGGGTATATGTCCTCTTCCTCAATGTAGTGCTATCCTGGAGTTGGTAAACATAGGTATGCTGGTGTAGGTGGCACAGACCTCCACTTTGGAAGGTGTGGGGTGGTGTAGAACCACACAGTGTGATTAACAACTGCTTAACCTGTTAACATAAACTGTACAGTATTACAGCAGACTAAGTGGGGGGATACACACAACAATAACCCCAGTGAGGGTGGCTGTGCCCACAACATCCACACCAAGCTATATATGCCAACTCCGGTATCTCTGTACAGCTGTACAGTGGGGAAGAGGACATTTACATACTACTAGTTTTGATAGAATGAATTTCACAAGATGATTCCTTTGAAATTTTAGCTTTTGCCAGTAATTTCTTAGACAAATGATCTCTGGACATGTATTTTCTGCAAACTGAAGTAGATCCCTTCACATGCACACACACTTACTTGGCAACACTGAGAGTAGAATCCCTACCTCAGTACTTATTGCTACTAATGTGTTTGGCCTTAATTGCACACACCACACAGCTTTTAGGATAAGGTTTGTCCCGAGTTTCTTGTTAAGTGAGGAACATCATCAGGCCTTGTAGAGTATGGTAATGGGGGATGTACTGACTATTAATGAACAATACATAGTATGACATACTGTCATATACACATTGACAAACACATAACAGTCATAGACACATCTGAGAGATCTGGATTTATCAGTGCTAACTACCTCATCAGTGAGTCCATTCTGTTGCAGAGAATTTACACACAGCACATGCATCATTGGGCTGGATAGTGTAATTAGTTACCTGTATGGTTGATGGTGACACTGGTCCTCATATAGTGGACCTTGGGACATGTACTGGGGGTACCATGGTGTAAAGACAGTATACGCAGCACTCACACCCCACATTGGATATTTTACTCACTGAAACCCATGATAATGCTCTGACATACCCACAATCACACATTCACCAGGACTGCAATAAAACCCCTTGTCTATTTAATCAGTGCTACTACTGGGATATGCATTTATTGCACATGGCACAGGGATAGTAGGGTGAGGGTTTGTCATGGCTCTCCTAATGTCAGCAGCGTCACTACCCCTTATAATGTATGGCAAGGTATATTGTATTTGGAGAATGTGGCCTCAGAATGCTATATCCTACAAATATTCACACTCACACACATACCCACACTTGCCAGGACTCAGAGGGAAACCCACATCTATCTACCCATTTGCACAGCAGTGTTATGCTGGTACTACAAACGCCAGGTAGCCCATAGGGTGAGGAGTATAACAAGGTACATTTATTGTCAATTATAGCAGCAGCCATTTCTAACTATGGCAATGAGGGCGTAGTGGGTGAAAAGGCCCTCAGGGTATTATCACCTACAAGTTTGCAAACACACAGACACGGTTATTCTCAGTAATGCACACTGACACATTTGTCAGTACTGAGGTCCATAGGTGGAGGTGTTCCTAGGTGTGTAGCAGGCTAATGTCCATGGAGAGATGAGAAGAGTAGGAGACGTGGATACATTGGTATTATGCCACCTGACCTTTGTCAGCAGGCCATCTATCAGCTGATGGCACTTCAGTGATCCCCGGGGTGACAGTTAAATTCAGCATCCAATCATCTGGTTTTGTCTTGCAGAGGGCCAGTGAGGTGCTCCAATTGACATGTATGCAACATATATTACATAACATGGCCAGTGTCTGGGTTGGAGACCTGTACCCAAACATGTTCTGTTTTCTGTGGTAGTCTAGTTAAGATATCCATGGCATGTGGTGCATACATGGTGGGGTTTCCTAGCTGTGGTATTCATAACACAGATGGGCATGCATGTTAGTGTTAGTCAAGCATAGATTGCCTGTAAGCAGCCAAGATGGATGCCTGACCTTTGCACATCTGTGCAGAGGACAGAAAGAAATCAGCTAGCCAGC